>NW_027271717.1:137500-220000 GCF_040938485.1 Diadema antillarum
AGCAACATACCCACACACCTACACACACACACATACACACAAACGCACACCCATAAACCAAAAAAAAAAAATCAGTCCCCAAAGAAATGAGTTGATAACGTAATGCAGTGACGTCATCGCTGATATTTGCTCAAGCAATGTGATCCTAGGATACTCAAGAGGGAGTGGGATAAACACTTTAATGTTCTGCAGTCAGCTGATAATAAGACAGAACTCATGGAGTTGTTTGTTTACCAGGTGCCAGAAAATGCCTTGTTACAAAACTTGGATTTATTATTGCCTGAAGCAGATTTCAGAATCTGAAAAAAAAAAGAAGAAATCTTTCTATTATGAATCAGCCAATATTTAAACATGATTACATATTGCAGTACAATGTAGGTTGCATTACGGAGACCTTTTCAACTCTGTGAATGATGGGTGTTGTCATTTCAGTGCACAGTTGGCCTATTTTGTCATTCGTCAGTCGATCCCACTTTCACGTCCAAGGTTCGATTGCATTCAGCACTTCTAGTTTCTAACTTATACTGCAGGTGGATTTTTTAGGCACATCACAGTGAGGGACTCGATTCATGGCAGAAATGAACTCAGTGAATGTATAGAGCTTCAAGGTAACAGTGCAGTTTAAAGAAAGCACACTCGTTTGATTTCTTACGTATGTCAAGGTAAGATTTGCAGCTTGATCATCATGCTTTTGGCGTAGTATTAAAATGAAAACTGAAAGATACGTTTTATACAGCAATTGAAGAGCAAGAATATTCTGAACATTATGGGAAATAATGCTTTGACTCTTTGAAATGGGTTTTAAAGGAAATCTAAAAAAGATATATCTTCATTATTCACTGCAAGTCAGTCTGATGGTTGTGATGGTTACAAATTTGGCTTTGGTGGTGGCAGTCATAAAAAGTTGCTTCGGGAGACAATAAAGCTATGAAGTTCTGGTGAAAATGGAGAGGATTTCCAAAGAAGTCCAACACTTCTCAATATTAGTGGAAGGAGTGCAATCTTGCGGGGGGGGGGGGGGGGGGGGGTGGATATGAAACAAAACGGTTAATGTAGATCAATGAAATTACTGTACAGATCTTCTACAATTGTGTGATATCTTTTTCAATTATTTTAATAAACAGAGCTATCATTTAAGTGGGCAGCAGTGCAGAAAGAAATATCGGGGCCCTGTTTTATCAAAACTTATATAATCGATTATGAATTTCCTTACCACACAGGCTGCCATAGACTTACAATAGAAATCAGCTATATATTCCATTATACGTATAACTCTTCATAAAATATGGCCCTGAATTGATTAATTCAATGTGATTTAAAAACTCTTTGCAAGTTCTTGTCATGATATTTTGTGAAATCATCCCCTACCCCAAATAAAAACCTTCTTTAAGAGGACAATTTGTTGTTGCCTTTGAACAGCCTTTAAAAGTCAATTTGATTAATGTGAGCACTCTCTGGAAGAGGCTTAGTTTTAACTGGGGGCCTCGAGGCATGAGGAAGACTCATCGTGAAAAGCTGTGAAATTTCTACCAATGACAAGCGATGATTCATGCTTTTCCATCGGGCTATAATTGTTCCCCCACTCACTCTCATTTGTGACTCATTCCAATCCATTTGCAATTTGATATGTAGAATTCTCTGCAGACTTTCAGCACCACACAAATGTTGCTATAAACCCATACAGACATAATAATGTACATTTCTGCGAAATCGACATTCCATATCTGTAGTTTTCCGTGTGAATGGGATTGGTAATTCAATATTTTGAATACCTACAAGTAAAAACAGTACTGTAAAAGTGGAAATTTTAGCGGTGTTGAAATTTTCGTTTATTTCGCGCAACCAGAAACTAGCACGAAAATAAAAGCATGCAAATATTTTTGCTTGCCATATGTTCCAGTGGTTGATGTCTTGATACCGCGGAATTAAAAACACACGAAACTCTTCTTGCCCGGCCGAGCGCGAAAAATTAGTCACGCGAAAATATCAACTTTTACAGTGCTTCAGCATGTACTTTAACTCCGAAAGTTGGATCACAGGACATGTGCACTTTCATATGTTAGGGTAGCTAAAATCCACATTCTTTCTTTAATCATTCATACACGTTGAATACTTTTTCAAAATAAATTAAGGCTCTTTTTGGGTGTCTTCATGTGTGGGAACTTTGTGTACCAGGTACTATTTTCATGTGTTTCACACATTTTATTCAAAAGCTTGGATTTCGGGATTATAATGTTATTAGTCGGCCTTTGTCCAGCCATTTGAATTCGGTTAGTTAGACCATGTAACATGGAGGAGATCTAGACGTGTTCTATGAGTGGCCCTGAAAAAACAAAAGATATCATTGGAGGCATGATTGTGGTTCGTCTATGAAAAACTGTTGTCTTAATTACTCAGACAGCATGTGTGCAATGAAACTCCAGTCCATACCAACTACATCAGTTGTATGAGATAATGTCTAACAATATGAATGTCACTACAAGGGAAAAGCACAGATGTTGTCCTTTTTATGCCTCCGCAACGAAGTGGCCGGAGGCATTATGTTTTCGGGTCGTCCGTCCGTCCGTCCGTCCGTCCCTACGTCTGTCCCTACGTCCGTCCGTCCCGTTTTGTTTTTGTCGATATCTCAAGAACCGTGTAGTGGTTTTACATCAAACTTGGTATGAGGGTATATCCTTGGGGGATAATACTTTGTGTGGATTTTAGGGTCACAGGGTCAAAGGTCAAAGGTCACGGGTTATTTTGTGGAAAAAAAAAATGAAATTTCATGTTTTTCTCCATATCTCGCAAATGGTTCAAGGTATCTTCATGGAACTTAGTATATATGCTTGTACCGATGGGCAGTGATTATCTAGGGAAGTTGGGGGTCATGGGTCAAAGGTCAGGGGGTCATAGGTCAAGGTCAACTCCTCAAAATATCACTACTTTCCTTAAAATGCAATATGCCTGAAGGTTTTGTTTTTTTTAAACTTGATGTATGGCATGTATTACCCAATATATATTTTTGGGGAAGTTTCTTGCCAAAAGGTCAAAGGTCAAAAGGTAAAAGGTCAAGTGAAAGTGCTAAATTGCACTTTTTCCTCCATATCTCGAAAGTAACTCAAGGGATCATCATGAAACTTACATATTTATGCATGTTCAACCTAACAGTGATTCTCTTTGGAACTGTGAGGTCAAAGGTCAAAGGCCAGGTTTAGATAATGCTATTTTCCCATTTGATACTGAAATTATACTTTTTTTAATACCTTGAAAATTACTCAATGCATAAACTTATAAAAGGGTCAAAAGTCAAGTAAAAATCATCAGTTCCCCAAATACCTGCACTCTGACATTTTAATCATTCATCCAATTGAACCTAGTTCTAGGAAACTGAACATTCAGCACATTTGTGTCAAACCTGTCATTTTAATATTTTGCCAATTGTGTGAAACTGTCATCACACATTGTCAAGACATTGTACTATAGACCTATTAGGAGAACCATGCATTATGGCGGAGGCATATCAGTAGCGGTAGCGATATATCTAGTTTTTTCCTTGATTGATGCAACTTGAAGTGAAATAGAACGTTAGAAATTCATTTGAATGCAAACTCATATAAAATGCAAATTTGACAGCATATTAATTTAATGTTTACATACGCTTTTGTAGAAAAAAAAAAAGTTTTGGAACAAATGTTATACTACTAGTGCGGTTGTACAATGTACAGTGTAGCAAGTCAAAATGAAAGCAAACGAACAATAAATTTGGTTCAACATACTGTAGATTATATGAACCCTTCAAATAACTCAGTGTAACCAGTCCTTTAAAGCAGCATGACAGTGAATCATGAATCATGATTCCTTTCATGTCGATCCCAGTAGTGAAATTGTCAATGTTACTTTTGTGAAGTATGAAGTAGACGCCAGATTAGGCAGTCCTTGGGGTTCGTTAGTAGGAGCAAGCTTTTATACTGTAGCCAAACAGAGATAATAGATCATACAATTTGCAACTTGTAGTATGATACTAAAGCTGATAAGTTGAGAGGGCTGTACTATCTGATGTCATGGCATCCGTATCCAGTTGATTTCCCACCGGATTTGGACATGCCGTTATGAATTGCCTTCATGCTGTGGATCATTGGCAAATATACGGTATCTTTAACCATTCAACTCTCAGAAACCATTTTTCTTGTGGTTCGGTGATGTATGTTTTTATTGCTAAGCTGCTTTTCAGACTAGGGAGTTCTCGTATGGATACATTGTACAGCATGTTTTTTTTATGTGTCTAAATTATTTTCTTAATATTGATACATTGTATGGATATTGTAGATCCTATGTCAAAAAAAAAAAACGAGAAAAAACACTCAACACATTTGTGACAACAGTGTCATTCCAATTTTTTGTCAATTATGTGAAACTGTCATCTCACATTGTCAAGACATACATTGTGTACTCTAGACCCATGGGGAGGACCATGCAATATATGGCAGAGGCATACCAGTCGCCATAGTGATATTTCTAGGTGATTTTTTTTTTTTTTTTGCTGGGGGGGGAGGGGGTGGGGGAGAAGGTTTATCATTGGCAATTAGGGTAAACAAACTGGGGGTTCAAACTGCATATTTGAGGCATGCATACATGTACGTGCACTGAGCACACACCAGAGACTCCAACTCTCCCGCTGTCGACGGGAGATCTCCCGCCGAAAGCCCATTTTTGCCAAATCTCCCGTTCTCCCCCTTGAGATTTAATTTCTCCCGCCCTGGTTCTATATGTGACCGTGCACCTCAAAACAAACAAAAAGTCGCCAGGCATGAATTTTTAGTTAAGACCATATTCTGAAAGAGCAGACTTTAAGCTTTAAAATGATATATAACTCAAGTCAAACGGACTCTCCTAACCTATCTAAATATTGGAAAGAAAGCACAAACTCATGAAAAGTGTGAACTGAGAAAAGAGGCTCTGAAGTACAGTGTCTATTCAAGCGCTTAATCTTTACCAAACCGTGCTGGCTGTGCGATGAATGGGACAAAAAACAGGAAGTAAACCACTAGAGTAACAACCATGAAGGGATTATCAGATTAAACTGAAATTGAGCATGTCTCATTAAAACATTCTGTCCATAATTAATGCCAACTTTCAAAGCAGTAGCCCTATCCTTTCAAAAGTAATTAGAGTTGAAAATGAAGAGTGTGGACAAGGTTTTTCAGAAATGAAAAAGGGACTCTAAAGACACACCTAATTACACTATTCTACCAAAAATGTTCGAGATAAACTGCTAAAAAAACACACTTGCCTGCCCGTTTTATTATACCAAATTTTAGCATAATGTAAAAGAAGACCCGCTCTTTCAGAAAATATGGAAAAGTCAAGTTCGGCTAGGTTGACGCATTTCACTTACAGTACGCGCAATAGAAAACGCCCGACGAAAGTGCGTCCAAATTTCGTCCCAACGCTTTTTTCGTTGTTGATTTCGTCGGGGACGTTTTCAACGCTTTTTGCGTCCAGACTTCATGGACGGATTTTGGACGAATTCAACGAATTCAACGAAATCCCCGAACGCTTTTCCGAAGCTGTGGACGCATTCAACGCTTTCAGCGCTTTCAACGCTTTCAACCCTTTACACGCGATCACACACACACAGGAAAGTTAGCTCTAATCGCGAATTGCTAGCTCTTCTTTCGTCGAAGTTCTCTAGGTTTCCCGTCCATTTCTCTCATTTTCTCTCTTTTGCTTTCGTATCATTGTATCCCTTTCTTTTCAGAGTACAATCATACTTTAGAGAGTATTTTTTCTCATTTTTATTAAGTGATTACCGTGTTTGCCACAATTTGGGGTGAGTTTTTGTTCGAGTGTTTGTTGAGTTTTTCGATTGAACGATGTGTCGATTATCTTCGTGTGTGCGAGAATATCGTACCCACTCGTTTGTTTCCGTGTAAGTATTTTTACCGTAAAGTGTCTTCATCGTTCGTCTTCACGCATCGGGTTTTCACCCTAGTTTTCCTCATCGTAGTTTTCCACATCCATTTTTTTTTCCGGTGCAAGATACTCTGTGTATTTTCTGCTACGGTAAAATGCCATCGTCGATATTTTTTGTGTATTCATCGTAGTTTTCCACCTCCATTTCATTTTTGTGTGCAAGATGTGTAGCTAGGTCTGCGATGTCTGAATCGTTTACAGATGTGTTTTGTGAGAGTATTAACCACGATGATTTTGAGGATTTTGAGGGTTTCGCGGTGGATGAGATCGACTGGAATGATAGTGATAATGATAATGAATCTACACTATCTAGTGGTGTTGATATAAGAGCTCTTATGATGATGCAATTTATTTCGTGTGACCGACCATCATGACGTTGGCGATGACGAGTACGAAACGAGTAGCCTATACATGTACAATGTAGGCCTGTAATGATCTAAGACGAGAGTGACACTGACGACATGGCCTGGCCCTGGGGGCTGTTTTAGTGTTGCCTGCTGAGTAGGTGTTCCATTCTATCCTTTCAGTTATCTTTCTATCACTTTCTTCTTTTGACCCTGGATGAAAAAAAAAAACCCTATCTTGCCATGTAAAGACAGAACACATACCATCATGAAATATCATGACATTACTAAAATAATAAAAGAAATAAGTAAGCGATGAAAATTCTTGTTTGTAAAATCATAAATCAAAGGTGATTTCATATGAACCAGCTCTTTGAAACGTATTTAATTTGCCTATTGATACTTGCTTTGCAAGTATACATTTTCTCTCCCATGGACTTTGTGTCCCCCCTTTTTTTATGTGCTTTAATGATTATTCTAATTTGTTTTGTCAATATCATCATTATTGCTGTATTAATATTACCATACTTTGATATGGTTAATTGCATTTGTTGATTGACTCTAACTTTCATTTTGTTGCCTCCTCTTGGTACTTGTACAGATCCTTTCTAGGGCTTGCTGTTTGCTCACCCCCCCCCCCCCCTTTGCTGTTGCTATTTCACTCTTTACCTTTCTTTGTCTCTCTGTTGTTCCTTATCTTGTTTGATGTTGCCTCCATATTCATCCTTTTCCTTCAATGGTTGCCCCCTGGCCCTCACGACCATTACTAACCTTCCCCTGCCTTTTGTCTGTCCATCCTCCTGCTCTAATCCCCCTCCCTTTACCTGTTGGGCTCCTTGCCCATGACATCCTACCCTCTCCTTTTGTTTTCTTTGTTCCTTGTCCCTTGCCTGTTCCTGACTGTTCTTGTTGTGTGAAGTCGCTTTACATGTGTGTGGTTGCTTTTTCTGCCTATTTGCCATTTTGCTTCTGACGAAGATTGTGCTATGATCGAAAACTTAGGTCCCTTTTGACTCTATCCTAAAAACATTCATGTACACTCCCAAAACTTGCTGGGCTAGTAATGAAAACTTCCATTATCTGGCAGGGGAGAGGGAATGCTTTCATTTTCTCAAGAGAGCTTTTGTGTGAGAGAATGCAAAACTTGATTGAGTGTTGCCAAGTTGTTTTCAAACTTCTTCATTTTATTTGATCTTAAGCATAATCACTTTCGTAAGTACATGTACAGTATTACGATTTCTTCTCCCCTGACTGTAATCGGAAAGTTTGCCATAAGGACGATCGCTAATGTGTTTGGATGTGCCGATATGCGAAACACGTGGTTCAAAAGAATGCACCATGTGCTACTTACAGTTGTACTGCCTTAAAGGTTACTGCAAGTTGAATGGATCGAATGCGCCATAGGCTTAGTTACGGTAAACAGTTTACGTTCGATGCGAATAATTATTACGTCTTTCAGGATCGAGGAATAATACACACAAAACATGCAAACAAACAAATCCACGAACGAGTGTTGATAACCAAAATTCATATGAAAAGTAATAGGCAGTTTTGATGAGCGTGAAATTTTATTGTCATGATTTTGCCGTTTAATCGGGTGGTGGCTGCATCACATAGGACATCTCAGTGAATTTGTCTAGGCATATGAGACTTTTCATATAAATCTGTGATTGCATTTTTGAGTGATTAATCAATTCCTTTTTACAGTTCGGGAACCAGAACATCAGAACATCTTTGCAATGATTCCTTTAACTCAACTCACCCGCGAGTTCTTCGATCGATATACTACACCAAATGCGCGCATTCTTTCGTCTGGCACCTGGGGTCTGGCACGCACCTGGTTTTGTGGAAATTTCCACAAAGGGAGAGGGTGGGGTTTTTCCAATCCCAAGAGACCGCATTATACACAAGAAGACAATCTCGTCGCTTCTATCATTTTCCGTCACTCGTGTTTTCCCCTTATTCTTTGCTAATAATGAACATTTCGATTGAACTTAACGATGGTTGTTCACACGTGGTTCCTTTTGTTGTGAGGTGTAGGTATTTTCTTTTTTTATCATTCTTGGGAGGGGAAAGAAGAGTAAAAGAGGGAAAACTTATTTAAATAAACGAAGGGCACGTACGCTCAGCATCCACAGCAAGCCGTCTTTTACATCAGCATCGTTGATTATCATCACTTGCACTATCATCAGGCATCACTCGGATAATTTTGTCCTTTTTTTATAAACATTTAGAAACACGATCACCATCACTCGAGATAAACACGTATAAAGCAGTGGCAGATCCAGAGGGGGCGCATGAGGCGCACGCCCCCTTTATTTATCGTGGAAAAAAAAAATAGAAGTGAAACCCGGAAGTGGCACCAGAAATATTAGTTGCGCCCCTCCCCCCTCCTGTACAGAATTCCTGGATCCGCCCATGCCTGTACGAAAATAAATGTCAACAGACAAAGTATCAACAACCTCCCTGACAACCACATAAACATTACCACAGAGCACACCGAAGCGGCTGGCATCAAACACCCTTCGAAATACTGCAGCAAAGCGCGAAATCGCCGTTACGAAAATGCATGTATATATACACAGTGCGAGGCAATTGAAAGATTACCTTTAAATATTTCAGAATATGAAAGGAACAAATAAAGTGATATGAAACGAAAGAAATCGTACACCAAACGAAAGGTATAACGACCTCCAATAGGCCCTTAGCCGCAGCATATCAATAAACATGACGTATAAGCACACGGAATATGCGTGTTTCGGATTCCTCCCTTCTATATTTCTTTCCTGAACTATTCCCAATGCCCGAATAAAATAATGACTAGTTTGTTACACTGATTTCTTCTTCTGAGGTAAGGAAGTTCGTTCGTCCGAAAACAAAAGGATTGACACTCCGAAGGTTTGCTAATCGGGCAATGCCCCCCCCCCCAAAAAAACAAAAAACAAAAACAAAAACAAAAAACAAAAAACAGCCCACAAAATGCTCGTTAATCAAAACATTGGTTAATAATGTTAAAGACGATAATAATAATAATAATAAAAATAATGATAATAATAATAATAATAATAATAATGATAATAATGATAATAATAATATAACAATAGACAGAAATAAAACAATATATGGCCCCCTATAGCAATTACCCGCAGCATGATTACATTTTCGAATCAACAAACATGGATAGGCACAAGGAATATGCGTGTTTCGGATTCGAAATAACGCCGTAACCATCGGAATAGCGCACCCGTTTTCTTTTTTTTCGGAATAATGAACACCACGGAAATGAATAAATGATTTCAAACTAAGAATCCATCGTAATTCTTGCCTTAAAGATTTTCCTCCCTTCTATATTTTATTCCTGAACTATTCCCAATGCCCGAATAAAATGACTAGTTTGTTACTCTGAAACATGGTGTTGTGAGTTAAGGAAGTTCGTTTATCCGAAAACGAAAGGATTGACACTCCGAAGGTTTGCTATACCCATCGAACAATGGGGGAAACAAAATAATAGTAATACATTTTATTTTCACACTAGGTACGAACATCTACAAGGTGTAAGGAATTTGCGTGTTACGGAACATTTTATCACTTTCGCATCAGCGAACTTTACGTGCATTGGGTACTACAAAAATGCCTCCCCCCCCAAAAAAAAAAAAAATGTATATATAATTACACCAACGCTTGAGCATAACAACAAACAAGCAATCAAACAAACAAATAAACAACTTAAGATTTAATCTCATAGCTGCTTTGAATATTTCACGTTCCGTTTGCATGACTGTATATATACTTCTTTTCAGAATTATCTCTCGCTTCCCGCTTCACAACTAGGAAATAAACGATGTCAAACTACAGGTATATAAGAATTAAACTTATTGTCTTACTCTGAATATAAAATTCATTATTTCAAAAGTTCGTTTATCCTTGAATACAACAGGCTCGATACTACAGTACTCCGAAGGTTTGCTAATCCGACAATAACGCACCTATCCAATCACAAACATTCGTGCATTTTCGAATTATGAATCATAATTTGACTATCACATTTACGAACATCTATTTTTCGTGTAGGGAAGTCGCGTGTATCTGAATGTTTCATTTTCGTCCTAATGAACCTTATGGGTGCATGGGTACAACGAACATGAACCTCAAACCCCCCCAAAAAAAAATAAAATAAAAAAAGAAAGAAAGAAAGAGCCAAGTCAAACTAAGAATCAGTCTGAATTAGTCGCTTTGAAAATTCCACGTACCGTCTGAATTATCTCTCTGTCCAATAAAGAAATAAACGATATCAAACTAAGAATTAAACTTATTGTCTTGTTTTGAATATTACTTTTTTTTTTTTTTTTTTGCTTTTCTGGAGCCCGTTGCATAAAACTTACCATTGAATTTCAATAGTAACTACCGTCAGCATCAATGATTATAAAATTTACCGCTGATTTAAGACTTACCGCATAGAAAGGAGCGGTAAGTCCAGCGGTAAGGGTTTTATGCAACAGGGCCCTGATTCAATAAAAAAACGGGCAATGTAACGCGCAATTGCTGAAGAAAGAAAATATATTTAATGACCAAATAACGGCGAACAAATCCTTCTAATTTCTTTTTTCCTCTTTTTGGGGGTTAATTTTCTTTCTATACTCAAATGGATTTTACGTACACGCAATTTTAGTGAAACCATTTTCTTTTTGGTCGGCATTCTACGATAAGGTTCCTGTGGGTTCCTGTGGGTTCACCCTCGCCAAAATTGCGTGATTTCTCTTAAATACTATGAACCCGAATGATCTCTGATTGGTAATTTAGTCTATTTCATGATCAACAGTTGTTTATTTTCTGCTTGTAAAAAAACCAAAAAACAACACGTGAACAATTAGTAGGCCTTATACTGGGTCTTGTCATGTATCGTACATCTCTGTTTCGTTCAGCCGAGCGAGCCATGCCATGGCAATTGCGACGCACATACGGCGCACTCGCCTTTCCCACACGTGCACATTCCCTGGTTACATGCAGCCCGCATACCAACATGTGATGTATCAGGTGACTTACAAATGCAGTGAATAATCTGCTAACGGTGCCGTACTTACAGCTAGGGTAAGGGAAACTAAAACTTTTACAAATTGCTTCAATGAAAACGGCATCGATGTATGTATACATGTTACCATTCTTAATAGTATTATGTGAATCAGGTGAATTCCACGCCTGTCTACTGTTCTCATTCCCGACCGCTGTGCTACTACTAGTACTTGTTGAGTCTAATCTTGCAGTGATTCTTGCCGGCTAGCGGCTGTGGATGTGGCCACTACACACACACACGTGTGTACTGTATTCCATGTGCGCCTTGGATCACGGACGCTTTTAACGAAATTTGGACGAAACTGCCGAGCTCCGAACACGCATTTTCCGAACGAGCAACGCATTTGCCGAACGAAATTGAGCGGGCGGTCGTGCGTGAAATGCGTCCACAAAGCGTCAGAATCGTTGCTACTGGATCGATAACGAAATTTCGTCCAAATTTCGTCCAAATTTCGTTGCTACTCGATCGATAACGAACTTTCGTTGGAAAACGAAATTGACGGAGGCGTTTCTTATTGCGCGTACTGTATTTTCAGTCCTCACGCAAAATCAGTGTGTGCGACTTAATGTTCGTTTTGAGGTGCACCGTCACATATGTCTCCCGCTTGAAATGATTTCTGACTTAGTGTCATCGTTTATTGAAAAATAAGCCTGAGATACCACAAGAAAGCATCTAGAACCCTACAGCTTCCAGAGCCCGCTTAAAGGCCCTGGACTCCGGCCACAAGGAACTTCGCGCTTCGCGCACATCAAGTTGGAGTCTTCCGTTTGCGAGGGGTTTCAGGCGGGAGAATCTCCAGATCAGAAGGTGCTTGGGGTTGGAGTCTCTGACACACTCGAGGCGCAGCATGCAGCTACAGCTGTGTAGCTGCTGATGAGTTACGGTGTACACTCTGCAGTCTGAGACAGAACAGAAAGACTTCTTTATCATTGAGAAATTAAAGGGCAATTTTCAGCATGCGTGTATAGATGGAAATATGCCGCTTGGCAAAGGTCTGTGCTCTCCAAGTGCTTCTTATTAAACCCATTAATGACGGACTGATTTTGCTACAACATGCATTTCCCATAGACACTTGCCCGAGTATACTCGGGACTCGTCCTGAACGGGTAATAAAGATTCTAGTTGTTTTTGCCAGCTTCAGAATTTGAAAATCCTTACTATTTGTAATTCTATATGTTTATAACTGATTCCTAATAGCAAAATATTTTAGCCCATCAAAGTTCCTGATTATCTCTCTAGTTGACAAATTTTAGGGATATTTTTCTTTTTTTCCCCGATTTTGTGGAGATTTATTGAATTGATTGGAAGTTACATCTTTAAATATTTCTTCAATATGGAACTAGTAAAATTCAGAATTTGGACAGTGAGGGCAGCATGGTAATTTCTTGATTCCTTGATTTCTCGAATTAATTAGGCTTGATTGTTTAAAGAAGATTCAACCCCCCTCCCCCCCCCCCCAAAAAAAAGAAGATAAATATTCTTTTTCAGGCTTTTATTTATTTATTCATTCATTTTTACTTGTTTTTTTTTAAACTGATTGTGTAATTTAGGATGCAGTTTCAAAAAAAAAAATGTGTGACTCATTGAAATGTTGTAACCATCCAATGTGGTTTTGATATTCAGTTCAAAACCTGACATCAGCATGCAACCACAGACATGACAGAGAACAACAGTGCAAGTTCTGAAGTGCCCACCATTATTTTTGGCACACAGGATTGATACAATGTTGGTATTAAAAACTATCAAATTGCTTGTTTTTTGTTATTTTCTTTTTCAAATTTGCCTCTGCTCTAATGATATCCATCAAAGGCATGTGAGTGATCTCGGAATCTCTGACGCATTTTCCTGAAGATGGTCACGGGGAGAATATATTGTACGTACATACAGTGGCGGATCCAGAGGGGGGCGCACCGGGCGCGCTCCCCCTCTTTATTTTTTGTTAAAACAAAAGAAATGAAAAGGAAAAAATGGGGGGGGGGGGCACTTGCGCCCCCTTTAATTTTGTAAACGCTCCTCCCCTTCCCGGAATTCCTGGATCCACCCCTGTACATACACTTTCAATTAAACCAGAAGAAGGTTGACATTTCAGGTGGAGAAGATATCAGGTGTGATATTCACATCCTGTATGATGATAGTGTTTAATACTGTTGGGATTCAGTGCTACCTATTCTTGGCTACAGGTGTCATTATCCGGTAGTAACCTGCTCCTGCGTGACGTCAGGCTCTGCATTTTGAGACATTGGATAGGAGGGAGCTTGTTTGCCAACAACAACAATAAAAAAGAAACACTGTATTGCATGAGTAACTGATATTTTATATCGATGATTTGAGTTTTTTCATGTAGCAGCTGTCTGTTGTAATGTTGTAATATGATTACATGTACATACATGTATGTATGTGACTCGGCATCACAAAACCAGCAAGATGTCACCAGACATGGAGTTTTGGCATTTTGTCTGACAAATTTGTCACACAAATTTGCATTCAGCCAATCAGATGCAAGGATTTCAGTAGCTTAGTGTATAACAGTTTGTCAGAAAAAAAAATATGACAAAACGATTCATGAAATGCCCTCCCCCCCCCCCCCCCAGTTTACGCAAGTCATCCTTTGCTCTTTTGTTTGAACGTGACTAATGAACCTGGTATGGTGTAATTTGTTATGTCACACAAACCTACTTGTGTATAACATACAATGTACATGCACTTTGATGCTTTTAAAACAATTGAAGTGCCTAACCAACAGAGAAAAAAAAAATTATTTGTACCCATGTGCACATGAACTGACCTATTGTTGTACAGACTAATTTAGACTACACTAAATAACTAACTTAATATCATGCTCACATGTGTACACAACATCTTCATGTAGAACACACCAATGATTATCAACTTCAATGTCCGATATGATACATCATATTAATATGCAGGTGTGATCTATCCCTGCAATGTTCATATCTTCAGTGGATATACAATGTATACAAAATTACCCTGGACCCTTGCTGTAAAATTGTGCAATTTGGTACAATCTATGAGTTGGTATTTAAGAACATGCCTGCTCTAGAACAATGCCTTCCAAAGCTTTAAATAACGATATATATTCATTTCTTGTGTAAAAATCTGCATTTTTGGTCAGTCAGTGGCATTCTCTGTTGCACACTACTAATTCGTTCCAACCCCAACACACCAAATCCCTCTCAGATCATAAATAGTCATGGTTTCAGATATAAACAAACTTGATGGGTTGCAAAAAAAAAAAACATCTTTATTATTCTAAGCATAGGGAGAGTTCGTGAGACAGAGAGGCAGAAAATAAGAGAGAGACAGAGAGGCAGAAAATAAGAGAGAGACAGAGAGGCAGAAAATAAGAGAGAGACAGAGAGGCAGAAAATAAGAGAGAGACAGAGAGGCAGAAAATAAGAGAGAGACAGAGATTATGTAACTGTGAGTGTCCATTCTCTCTCTCTCCAACAGAGAGAGAGAGAGAGAGAGGGAGATATTACACTCCCATTCAATTTTGTATGTCCCTTTTTCAACCATGAAAACTATGTTCCTTTTGACCTGATATTTATATGATAGAGGTAAATGTATAAAGTCAGACAGACTTTCTTCAGAATATCAAATAAAACTAGAAACTTCTTTGATGTACATGTATGATGGAGGAAACAGTACTATTGTAGCACAGTGTGAGAATTTGTTTGGACCTACTTGTACCATAAAATTCCATCCAGTATGCTCAGTGCAAAAGACGAGTATCTCAAGTGATAATAATTTTGTTTGTAATTTCTTTGAAAAAAATGAAGATAGTATACAACTCTGATCCTTTGTATTAATTACTACCAGTGTGAGATTTCACACACATTGGGAAACATACAGTTGTATATAGTTTTTAACCCACTGAGGACCAACTAATTTTGCTATAACACACATTTCCCATAGACACCTGCCCAGGTATTCTCACGACTAGTCTTCAACGGGTTAAACATGCATAATTTTATGATGTGTGCAAAAGAGATACAGTCAAACCTGTCTTAGTGGCCACCTGTCTTTAGTGGCCACCTGCAGTACATGTGTACAGCCACTAAACACAATTCCCTCAGAGAGACTATAGTGTCACCTTCTATTTATACATGTAACAGCTACTTCTTTGTTTTCCTGAATTCAGTGGCCACTACAGACAAGTTTGACTGTACACATATGTATTTAAACAAACAATTGTATGGTTCAGCCGTTATTCTATAATTATGTGACCCTGCACCACAAAACCAACAAAAAGTCGCCAGACATGGATTTTCAGTTAAGGGCAGATTCTGAAAGAGCAGACTCTAAGCTTTAAAATGATGTACAGTGTATAAGAGGCTCTGAAGTACACGGTCTATTCAAGCGCTTAATCTTTACCAAGCCATGCTAGCTGTGCCATGAAAGGGACAAAACACAGGATGTAAACCACTGGAGCAACAACAATGAAGGGATTATCAGATTAAGCTGAAATTAAGCATGTTCTATCAGCACATTCTTCCCATGATTATCGTCAACTTTCAAAGCAGGTTAGCATTATCCTGTCTAAAGTTAATATTAGACTTGAAAGTGAAGAGTGTACAAAGGATTTCAAGAAATGAAAGGGGGTCTCGAACAGAAACCTGATCAATCTACTCTCCCCCCTAAAGGGGTTGTACAAAAACTGCTGAAAACACACTTTCCCATTCGTGTTATGATCCCAAACTAAAGAATAATGTAGAAGAAAGATAGCTCTTTCAGAAAATATGAACAACTCAAGGTTGACTTGGTTGAACTATTTCACCTTTTTTGAGTCCTCACTTAAAATCAAGGGGTGCAACTTTTTGTTTGTTTTGTGGTGCACGGTCACATATGTACTAGATAGAAATTACCATTTCAAAGAGAGGGTAGCAGTCAATACAGCATGTGTTACATAATCAAACTATAGTATTATCATCATAATCGTAAAAGTATGAAACCCAAGCGTACACAATTTGTACGCAATATTAGGAATCAATGAAATGTAGGAATGTTCATCTCAGATGATCCGTATGATGTACAAGTATCTTGTCTAGCTCAAAAAGTCTTTTGTAACATCCACACACCATTATCGTTTTTCTGTGTAAACTTTAAATTCCATGGTCCCATGCGTTTCACGATTGGTCGAGGGTTCAGCCATAAAATGCAATGACCCATGCTGGAATGAAAATTACTGCCGAAATGTGGTAGCGTTTACAAATGAAGGCATCCACATTTCGTACGTGCCGTCGAATACCACAATGTAATTCCAGTGAGACTTCATGTACTTTTTCTCCCTTCCTTCATAGTTCATGCATGATCGGCAAAACAAGAGGGGTGGTGGTGTTGTTCTTTTTGTCTGCTCATATTTCTGTCCACGTATCTCTTGCCTCATCGCGGTGATGAGGTACGCAGTCTCTGTCCGTGATGGTATTACTCCTTGTCAAATATTCATAACGCTCATCAGTGAGGCACACATGGGGCAAGATGATTAGGCGACACCCACAGTTGCCCATTACCCCACACAGATTTCATCTTCCTCTTTGGAGTAAGGACACGTGAGGTCTCTTGATTGCAATATATAGTGTTGATATTGGTGTGAGCACTGCCGGGGGCCCCCTGTTTTTTAGAGTTATAAATACATAAGTATGAAGAGGGTTGCCTTTTTGATGTTGCATATTAAGTTGCATATGATATGTTTCAACAGGAGCATCTACATTGTAACCATGGCAACAGTAGGAATGCTCCCTGCTGTCTGGTTGCTTCAGACCTGTTGCCATAGTTACACTGAATCTCTTGGAATTTTTTTTTTTTTTGTAATTGCAATCTTCTCTTTGACATGGGGCCTGTCTTCCAAGTATAGGTTGGTTGCAGAAACTAGACGTATTTTGGGAGTTGGCTTGCAAAGAGCTGGGAATTCTTTTAATTCTGAGCTGTCTCAAATCATCATGTTTGACTTTTGCTTGTTAATTCAATACATTTAGCCTTATTGGTATTATATGGCATGCTGTTGTCACTGCTTTCATTGGGATTTCTTGGATAGTTTTATAAAGACCTTTGTCTCAATAGAGCAGCTGTCCTGGTTAAAAGAGGCCACATTTAGATGGCAAAAAAAAAAAAAAAAGTGCTTCAGAAGCATTATGGCAGTGATTTTCTCCTGAGCTACATGTATAAAGCATTTGTTGTTGTTGTTTTTTTCACTTGTGTGGATCCCAATTAAATGGTAGTGACTGTAGAGGAATACTAAAAGGCAATATTGATATCAAATGGTTGATGTGTATTGAAAGCACGAAACAAAAATTTGATTGGAAACAATGAAACCTTTTTCCCTTGTAGGTAACATTACTGATCTTGAGATGCATTTTGATACCCAACCCAGGGCTGCACACTAACCCATTTTTTTCTACTGGTCCAACCTACAATTTGTAGTGGCGGATCCAGAGGGGGGTGCACCGGGTGCCCACCCCCTCTTTATTTTTTTAAAAACAAAAGAAATAAAAAGAAAAAGAATGAGATGAAACCTGGAAGTAGCACAGAAATATTTTTCGCGTCCCCCCCCCCCCCCACCCTTTACGGAATTCCATAGATCCACTCTGGCAGCAACCTCTCTGTCAGACCAATACATGTAGGTACCCAGTTTTTCCATCTTTTACTGGTCCATTCCTGAAAAAGTTATGCCAGTTTGCAGCATTGCCCAACCAAATAAATACTCAAATCTGATCCAATTTGGTTTTCATGTTTTCCAGGGGGGCATTTGATAAAGCATTTTGTCCGACAAAGTTGTCGGACCAATTTGCTCACATATATATTTTAGGCTTTATCGCAAAAATTTTATATGGTACCTCGTAGGATGTTTTGTGATACAACTGACCTACATACTACATCACAGATGCATCAAAAGTGATATCTTGAACATTTTTTTAATCACTGCTCCCAAAGGTAAACAGGACCTTTAATCATTTCAAATACATTTTGAACCAAAAAATAAAAAAATAAACAGAAATCCACTACAGACAGGACAGCAGGATTTGAAACTTTGAACTCAGAACCTCTCATTTAACCCGTTGAGGACGGTTTGATTTTTCTACAACACGCGTTTCCCATAGACACCTGCCCGAGTTTACTAGGGACTCGTCCTCAACGGGTTATAGAGCCTTGAGCAAGTGCCCTCTAGTCTGCTGCAGCTCCCCTACCAGTGTACATGTACAAATGCATGCGTACACTTTGTACATCTTTTCCTTCTGGCCTTATCATGTTCAACAACATAGACAAGATTTGAATGTCTTGCCTTTTAATGTACACATAGAGTATGCCATTCATACAATCATAGGCATTGTTAAATTTGTGAAAACACATACACCTGTATCACTATGCAAACAAAGATATATTTTAATGCTGAGACATAGATTACTTTAAAATGCATTCACAAAACTCATGGGACAATCACTCGATATCCACAACACTGCTGCATGCCTCATTTACGGGGGAATGATCGTCCGAGGCGTTCAGATGTCGTTATTTACCAATCCGGCGCAAATTGCCCGTGAGCTTGAGACGGTGTGGTCGGTGGGCCTTATTGAAAATAAATTTGATTACCCCTCACCCCCACCCCCAGCTCCAGAAGCAACTCTTGGGGTAGATAAAGGGGAGCTGATTGGTTGGTCGGTAAAGTTTGGAGAAATTGAGAAGGGGCCAGCTCACTTTGGGAATTAATGCCTCTTCCTTGATGCACATGCAAGACTCGGAGAAACCATTGTGAGGATTTTCTCCAGACGAAAACTTCAGCTGCGGGAGTGTGTGGTCAGAGAATTCATCTTTTCAATAGTCCACCTACAGCACACCTATAGACATAGAATGAAGGTACACATTTGTAGGATAGTGTGCAATGAATCTTGGATAACGTGGGAAATGACTGAGCTGAATTTTGTTTGTCTTTCAGTTGAGGAATAATCGAAAAGTTGGTAAGCTGTCTTTCTTGTAAATATGATTACAATATTGTATTTAGTCAAAGTGGTTATATTTTGTTTTGGCTTTTTTAGTGTGTGTGTGGCTGTTAATGCCTTTACATTGTATGTTTCATATAAAATTTGGAAGAGAAGAGGTTTGTGGTATTAACCCGTAGAGGACGAGTCCCGAGTACTGTAAAACATGATATATTCGCGGCATGAAATTTTTGCGAATTGGAGCCTCGCCTTTTTCGCAGCATGAAATTTTTGTGAATTGCCACTGGCATTCACTGCATATAGTGTAGACAAGAACTTTTGTGTGCATTTTAATTTCGCAAATCTTAGCGCTCGCGAAATTCGCAAAATTAAAATGCACGTGAATATTCCTCGTTTTACAGTATACTCGAGCAAGCGTCTACGGGAAATGCATGTTGTAGCAAAATCAAACCGTCCTCAATGGGTAAAATGTATGTAGTCCTTGAGAGGATTTGTTGGCAAAAAAAAGACCCTACAATGTAGAATGAGGAGAGTGGAGGAGAGAAGCGAAGTAGGGAGAGTGTAAGGAAGGCAAACAGTCTCATTCAAAGGGCAGTGGTGAGATGGAAGTAAAGTTGCACTCGAGAGTGGAAATGGGAGAATAGGAAACAGGGACAGCAGTACGGAAGAATAGAATGAAAATCAGGTTCTATTTTCGTATTTTGTCCCCAAGAATCCCTGCTATCAGAGTTCATATTCTCCTTGATATCAGGAACTGAATGTAAATTCCATTTGGTGAGTTAATTGTTTGCTCCCATAATTCTTTTGATAGTCTGCGCTTCATAGAATCTGTTCCATATACTGTAATCCATAAAAGTTTTCATAGCTCGTGCTATACACGTATGTTGTTACGGTGTAGAATGTTCTCAAGAGTCTTGCATGCAAATTGTTCTCCATGTTTCCATGAAACTTGTATAGGCCTAACTCCCCCCCCCCCATTTTCTTTTTTCAAAATGTCATTGAGCAAAGGGGGGGGGGGGGGGGGAGAAGCTGATCATGTTTCAAAATGTCTGTGGCAGATCACCATTATGACTTGAGTGCTGTAGCGCATTCTGGAGCGAGTTGATGGATGAAATCACTTTGGAGGTGGCGGCGAGATCACAACTGGGTTCATGCTTCACATCAGCGCTTTCAAGAATCTCTGAAACGAAATGAGAACAGTGTCTCCGTATCCACACACATGATGTCTCTAGGCAAGAATGTAGTAGTTTTCCTTGAGATTGAACACTACACTGAATTTATGTCATATACAGGCGACTCCCATCATTACAAAGTCCTTGTGACCAGCAATTTTCTTTTGTTAAAGATATCATCATTTTATGACAGCTTAACAATTGTTTTGTAGATGTATGGACAGATGATGATTTCGGAACCTGAAATTACAACTTCATTGTAATGAGAATTTTGTCACAACCTTGTTCATTATACAATGATGTAACAGTCTGAGTGTACTTGGCATGTGACAGTGTACACATGTCACATTAAATACCTTTGTATGGCTGGCAGTAGTGCCCTTTATGTATTTCAAGCATCTCAAATAATACCAAATGTTTCCTCCGTCCCAAACTCCACTTCAATTTTTTTTCTTCTCTTCTTATTTACCCTTGAAGTTTCTGTTTCCTCTCTAAAGTATCTGTGTCTTTGCCTTCTACTCTTCTTCTTAATAATCTAATATTAATGTCTTTTTCTCACTTTTGTTCTGTCCATATCCTTCTTGCTAAATTTATTCATAAAATATAGAGCTCTTTTCCTTTCTGTATATCTTCCTCATTCTTCAGTTCAGTTTAACACTTTTTTTTTAATTCATAAAGGGAATGTTTCTCTTGAGTGCGTGCCAGCTTTTAGGTTAACTGATTTAAATCCATTCTTCATATTGCTTGCCATGAAGTTTCAGGTCCCGTTTTTGTTCCACACACACATAAAAAGGGTTACTCAATTTATACTATAGAATGAGCCTTTAACTCCAACCCCCCCCCCCCCCCCCCCAAAAAAGCAATCCTTCGTGATTGATCATCCATCAGTCATTTGATGGATTAGAAACATCCAATTTCAATGACTTTGGTATCATTGAGAATTGGTGTCCTGGTATCCTGATATTGGTATACTGGTACCCTAAGAAGAATTTCTTCTCCGGATCTGAACTTGACCCAAAGATTGTCTCTTGTAGCTTTAATGTTGTTCCTTTTTGGATGCAGAGTCCACAGCTCGGTCACATTATTATACTTCATCCCATTCTGTTTCCACTGTGAAGTCTTACTACTCACACACACACACATAGCCTGTTGTATTAAGCTCCTTGCATTAACCCATTGAGGATGGACTGATTTTGCTATAACATGCGTTTCCCATAGACACCTGCCCGAGTATCCTCGGGACTAGTCTGTAACGTAGACATTGACTAGCATCCCTCATCCCCTCAACCTCCCCTCAGCTTCCCCCTTCTTTTACTGTCATCAAAAGCAAGGATACAAGAATTTTGACAAAGAGAAGCAAAAACGGTCTCTCTGGAAGATAGCAACATCTTTCACAACCCTGCCGATCAGAACCTTTAGAACAGGACAAATTTGAACCCGACAAAACGTCGCTGACATTTGTGATCGGAAAAGGGCATTTCTACTCGAGCCTTTTTCCCGGATCCCCCGAGGTCCTCCGGAGTGGTATTTGAGTGCAGCGAGTGAGTGTTCCTTGTCACAATGGATGCCTGCTGGTAGCGCCATGGCGACAGCATCAGCGGCGTAGGGTGCTCACAAGTGCACAGATCAATATCAAGCTTGGAGAATTCTAAGTGAGGTTTAATTGCTGTTTGTGCTTTTTTTTTTTTTTTGGAGGGGGGGAGGGGGTGCAGGAAGAGGGAGTCAGTGAGTTTGACACTAATCAAACTTTAAGCATTTCTGCTTCCTTTTTTTCGTGTGCATGATGTTCAAGTACCTGGCATCGATCAAAGATAGCTGTGTAAGAGTGGGCTTCGTGAAAGCCTACAAGAGTAAGTTTGAGCCTGAAACAGTTTTTCAAGAGTGTATTTCAATGGCCAGCTTGCATCATAGACTGTTTAAAGATGAAAGAAAAATAGATTTGCGTGCTCAACTTTACCAACATGGCTGTGAAAGATACCCTACACCATCATACAAAAGGGGGGATAAGGTGTCTTTGTAGTGGATACATTAATGAAATCATTTCTGTGCAGGCTAAGAATCACCACTTTCTCCTAAATTACATACAAAGTGCTGCATTTTGATAGAAATAATGTCCCATCATGTGAAGAATCAGGAATGGAACCATCCATTGCACTCCTTTGAATATTGATGACTGGAGATTTGTCTTGTGGTGCACTGCTGTACAATGTACATGAGTACAGCCTTTAACATTTTCTTTGTACTAAAAGAGAGAAGTCAGCAGTCAGGGGGGTTAATTAACAATGCAGAGAATAGCATCCATGAAGTGTGAATTTTCTTCAGTTTGTCTCCCTGTAGACACAAATCGAAGAAAATTAACACCTCAACCTTCACCCTTCTGCTAAACAGTCTCTTCTTTTCATTTCAATAGCATCCACTTTTATATGCACAGTACAATGTCCTGGCCTGTGAGAGCAACTGGCTGGTAGAAACACCATAACAAATTCCAAGTCAGGACAAAAAAAAAGAAGAAGAAGAAAACAAGAAAGGACCTCCTTTCGAAAATTCTGACTTTTTATCCTCCTCATCTGTGGGGGTGAGTAGATTTTTATGCTCAAAGTCCAAAATCCAAGGAATACGGTGTACCCAGTACATGGTGTGTTCATGGTACATGTGTTACTTTACAGAAACAGGAGGTACGTATTCCAGCCCTAGAATTTGATGGATGACGTTCTGTTGAGATGGCAGTGGCCTTCTCCTGCTTGAAGATTTTTTTTTTTTCCTGGAAAATGGAAATGCTTTAAGCAGAGAGCTGTCATACAAGTCTAGTTTGAGGGCATCTTTTTGCATCTTTCTCCAATTTGTTCAGTGCTCCATACTACACACACAGTACACGTGGAATATTGTATCTGTAATGAATAGTATACAGAGATTATATGCACGTTTGATAGGACATTTTGATTTTGTTTTGTACCATGTTATGGGCTGTTCAGACGCTAGTACACATGCTACTGAAAGTAATGTACATGGTGTGCGTGTATGAACGCCAACTGTAAATTGCAAAGTGGTATCCCATGCAATAGCTGTGTACAAATTCTGTATAGCCTGTCAATGAAATATGCAGCTCTGAATATGCGATTTTGTGTGTACAATTGTACCCTGGTATACAATAAAGGTACACGTACACGTACAATTGTATGACACAATTCATTACAGGAATTCTCAAATACACATGTTATCCAAGCTGGGCCAACCTTTCTTCTCTGGGATATACCCATCTTGCTACTGAGGTCTTTAACCCTCTGAGGATGAGTCCCAAGTATACTCAGGCAGGTGTCTATGGGAAATGCATGTTGTAGCAAAATCAGTCCGTCCTCAGTGGGTTAATCTTCTATTTTTAGATTCTCTTCATTATCATTTATCATCATCATGAGATTTTTTAATGCATGTACATTGTACTTTCAGTAATAGATGCACTATAAAGTATTTGTGTTTATAGAAAGCATATATTATAGTTTTGTTCTGCAAACAGATAATTTACCATTGTACTCTGGCTACAATGTGTAGAAATTGCGTTGTTGTGTGTGTGTCAGTGTGCAAAGGAAACAAGTTGAAGGAACTGAATTGAAGGAAACATTTAATGCAGATTTTGGGCTTAGTGCATGGGATTTCCAGTGCAGCATTTGTATTATGTACCAGTAAAACTGATTTGATTCATTGATTTTCAGTGACTGTGACAGCTCATGGATTAGTCACCTTTGCTGTGTACATCTGTTGTGCAGGCAGCGTGAAGTGACCCATCCATCCCCCGTGAAGATCATTGATTCAATGTCAGATCCTCCGAAGGTTGCACGTTCCATGTTAATGTGTGTGACCTTTCTCCGCAGTATATAGAATCAGTTCTGCACAGCCTATAGGTGAAACGAAACAAAAATACAAAAAAGTGGACAGTACGTACGTGTATGGCTACAGTGTGAAGTGCACTTTTCCCCAGTCAGTTCTCCAACATGACAATCACTTCATGTCTTATGCATTTTTACCTCTTTATCACCTATTTTGGTGAATATTCCCATTTGCAATCAGAGTTTGAAAAGAAAATGCCTAGTCTTACAACCCTGTTTATGTGCTGCTGCATAATTTACACATGTGCATGTACATTTCATGTGGACGAAAAAGAAAAAAAAAAATCTTGGTTATAGAAACGATGGATTCCTCATCATGTCAAGTTTTTGTTATTTTGGTCAAATCAGTACTGCCCTTTCAGCAAAAAACAACATCATTCTTTGACCATATCTTAATTGTGGCCAAAGCTGTCTCATGGTAGTTTATTGATGACCGTGTGGCCTTCTAATCAGTGGAAGAAGAACCATGGAGAAATCTTTGTGCACAGATGTGTTAATCATTTACCACCCACTATCTTTCAAAATACAGCGTACATGTATACACATCAAAATTTACGATTGTGAGTTTATGCTGGCAGTCACACAGGATTGATTGTCCTTATTCCATCATCATATCACATTCCCATCAAAGGGACATGAAGGCCGTAGGCAGTAGGCAGAGTTAGATGTGATTTGATTACCGGTACACACACAATGTCCTTAGGGTCATTAAGATTGTGCAGAAATGGTTTAAGGAGAGGCATGGGAGAGGGTAGGGGCCAGCTCATGAAGAGAATTAATTGAGCCGCGACTGATTCGATTTCGTAAATTCCTATAAACATGCTGTCTTCATGCGCGGCGGGCGGTCATGTGGGCGGTATCCCTTTGCACCACTCTGTTTGCCAGCAGAATACACGATGTTCCATCTGGTCTGGTCAGATCCTGTTTCAAGAGTATGTGAATTATGTTTATGGAATAATAATAATAATATTAATAATAATAATGATAATAATTCAGTAATAATAATGATAATAATAATGATAATAATGATAATAATAATAATAATAATAATGATAATAATAATAATGATAATAATAATAATGATAACAATAATGATAATGATAATAATAATAACAACAACAACAATAATGATAATAATAATAATAATAATACATACATACATACATACATACAATTTCTATAGCGCCATTCTCCACTCTGATTAAATGCTCAAGGTGCTTTACATCAAAGCAAAAAGACTGAGAATACGTACACCATAATAGAAGAAGATGAAAAAGAAGACATGACAGTCTGTCTTCAAAACGCACTGCTAAACAAATAGGATTTTAGATTATTTAAATACTCCTAACACAGGAACTCTGGCAATGTAGCGCACGCACATGTGTTTGTACAGTTTATTATTTTTTCTTTATTGCTTGAAATATTCATCAACTCATTATACATCTGCCATTAAGAATTGTGTCTTGGAATGAATTTGTGATTACAGTGTGAGTAGAACTTATGTACGTGTATCTTTGAGATAATCATCATTCCCGCTACTCATATCCCATTCTAGAAATATAAGTTAGGAAAAAATTAGGAAAGTGACAAGGTGTACAATAATCATGCATGTTTGCACAGTACATGTCCCACACTTTTGTTTTTTAAATCAACTTATCCATAAACCATTTTGCAGATGAAACAAAAACCCAGCTTTAGTGCTTAATTAATTCTATAATGTGAGTTTGGAATAGAAATAACCAGTGTAAAAACGTTAATCAGTATAATCAATGTTAAATACAAAATGTGAGAAATAGTTTTATCAAAATTGTTTCTAGAATAGACCGTCTGCAGTTATGGTTCACTGAGAAAAACCTCCATGAAACATTGGCTGCGTTTATCATCTTTCCCCTGTTTGAAACGGCCTTTTCCAAAGGCCTTTCGAAAGCCGTTTCCAAAGCCCTTTAGAAACGGCTTCCAAAATAGTTGCGTTTATCAACTCATCGCGAACACGAAAACTGGCCTTGTCACTGCGCAGCTGCATTGCGCATTTTGACCCGCATGGTTCGTAACCGCAGTACAAAGCCGTTTCAAAACAGCTTTGCGTTTATCTCGCTTTAAAGGGCTTCTAGAAACAGGTTTCTGGAAACCTGTTTCGGAAACCCGTTTCGCAAAGCACAAATTTGTGGTTTTCAAAAAGGCTTTCCGAACCCCATAATCAAAACAGCTTTGCGTTTATCATCTCGTAAAAATTCCCTGAAAGCCGTTTGGAAAACCTGTTTCTGCCGAGAAAAAGAGTTGATAAACGTACCCATTGTTGACCCATTGACGACAGGCTGATTTTGCTACAACACGCATTCCTCATAGACACCTGCCCGAGTATACTCGGGACTAGTCTCTAACGGGTTAATACGCATAGATAGGAATGATGAAGAAAGACTGTATTCCAAGCCTGCAGCGTATGAAGCCCTAGACATTACTTGCCAGACGTGTAGTCCTGCCTGGTCCTTTATATTACAAGGGGAAAATGTGCCCATTTAGTGCCTGATCACTGAGCCGCACATTTTGAATCACATGTGCATTAATTTTCCACTTCCCCATGTGATGGCAGATGGTCAGCTGCTATTATTTTCCCAGTGTGGCACCCATAGATTTGCCATGATTTGTGTCATATACATACATCTTCCATGATATGTATGATCCACAGTTGAACCTGTGATAATGTGATAGTTTTAAAAACAAACTTTATTTTATTAAATAGTATGAACAGTGATCCACTGTATGTTGTGTACAGTAGCACAACATTTGCCATGAGGGACTGCAATAATTGCTCCGGTTTTACTTTCTAGGCTTTTTAAGCAAATCTGTCTCCATTCCCTCTTCCAGGGGGGCATCCGACAAAGTTGTCAGACAAATTTGCTCTCAGCCAATCAGATGCAAGGATTTCAGTAGCTTGTAACAGTTTGTCAGAAAAATATCCGACCAAACTGCTTCAGCAGATCAACAGATATCACTTTGCAAGCTGTTTTATAGTGATTTACATGTAAGTCATCATCCAAAGGGAGCATTTTTCATTCCATGCATTGAAATTTATGGCTCTGCCATGAAAGGAATCACGCTTGAGGGTTGATGTTTGCTGTTTCTCCAAAGTTCCACTACCCTGAAAGACAGATCTATGCATCATGTGTTTCAAACATTATCAAAGACTACTGTAAAAGCAAGATATTTTCACACCGTGGAATTTTCTTAAAAATCAGAGCCAACTTCCTTTTTACAGCATGAAACTTTAAATTGCGAAATCCACTGGCATTCAATGAATACATGTACATTGTACATGCAGCGCCGAAACGAGAACTTTCATGTACATTTTAATTTGATGAATCATGGCTCTCATGAAATTCGCAAAATTGAAATGCATGCAAACATTTCCGGCTGTCCAGTATCGCAGCCCTTTGACCTTGTTATACAATACTGCCCCCAACTGTTTGTCTTTGACTGTTTGACTAATGAGTGCTAAGTAATACATTGTATTTGATGCAAAAATGTAATCGCGTACTGGTCCCAAACTATTCAACGCTGCCTGGAAGCATGGCACACAGTCGTGAAATTGCTTTCACACTCCTGATAAAATTAGATTGGTCTGCATATAATCTGGTAATTATTTCATAATACAATGTATTACACTGTTTGTGTATACGTGTACGTAGCTACTACGCTATCATTGTGACCTTCAATAGTGTTGTGACCTTGAATTTGACGTTTAGTAGCCATGTATGAAGAGCATGATTACTAAAACTCTTTATATGCTGATGTTATAAAAGTAGAGAAGGCTCAAGCCAATGATAGTTTAGGAGTGACAGTGTTCATCATCACATCGTAATTTCACTAAGTGTGTTTTCGGGAGATGAGAGAATTGCATGAATAATTTATTCATAAGTGAGTTTTTGTTTTTGTTTTTCCCCCTGGAATGGCAGTGTTTGCTGTTTTGAATGAGCTATGCAATATGTATTGTGTCACCAAGAAACCCCATATGAGTCATACAGTAGACAACAAAGCTTGGAATGTATATGCAAAGAACTTTTTTTTTTTTGCAAAAAAAGAAGGAAATAATTGTCTTTTTGAAATTGGATAGTTTTGTATTTTTTATGAAACGGCTGGTAAATTGTCAGCATCTGTGCCATTAGGTAGACAAGGTGCAGTAAAGTGTAAAAACTTAGCTGCTAAATTACCTTTGTAGTTAAAATGTCAACTGTTGTAATTATCTACCGCCATGTTCTCATGTTGCGTAATCAGTCACTGTTCTTGATGAACGCCAGTGTTAAAGGACAAGTTCACCTTTACACCTGTACATGTTGATTTTAGAATGCAGCAATTGTAGTAGAACACATCAGTGAAAGTTTTTGAGGAAAAACACACAATCTCTTCAAAATTTATGAATTTTTTGAAGTTTTCAGTGCAGCCATCACCAGGTGAAAAGACTACTGCAGCTTGTGGTTGTCTCTTGCATAGAATAGTAGAGAAAATATAAAGAAAATTCAACATATTTTCATTATTCATGCATATGAAAGGAGCACTTGACATGCCTCTTTTAGAAGGCAGGGAGAATAAGATTACCCTCAACATACCCGGTACACTGTAGAACAATAACAAGTTGAGAGAATGAGTACACTGTACTTTTTGAAAAAAAAAAGATGAAATTTTGTTGAATTCTGTTTATTACAGATCGCTTTACTCATATGACATCATAAACGTCAAACTCATCCACCAGTGACTGCACAGAAACATAAAAATTCACAACTTTTGAACAGATTGTCTGATTTTCCTTAAACTTCCAGTGATGTGTAGTACATGGTACTACGGATATCATTGAGCTACACTGCATTCACTCAATCCACATGTACAGTGTATTATGTACAGTGAACAAAACTTACATGAAGGTGAACTTGTACATGTATTTCATTTCAACAAAACATTGTTACTTTTTCGGATGCACGTCAAGAGACTGACACCCACAAGTCATACATCTCAATTAACAAGTCATACAACCCATGAGTTATACAACTCACAAGTCATACAGCCCATTAGTCGGACACTAAGCTAACAAGGCCCATGAGACCGACACATTAAGCCCCGTGTTGTATCTGTCGAACTTGTGGGCTCTTTTTACATAGTGTCCAACTCATAGGCTTTCTATGCCTAGTGTCAAACTCATGAGCTGTATGACTTGTGAGCTGTATGACTCATGAACCTGTTTTAAATGTTGAACTCGTGGGCTGTTTAACTCGTAGGTGTCGGTCTTGTGGGATGACCCACTTTTTCTTCTTTTAATTGTAATAATAGCCGGGTTCACACGTACACCAATTAGCGGGATACAAATCTCAAGATTTGCATCGCGATCGTCATCCCGAGTTTTTTGCACGTGTGGACAAAAACCCGAAAATTAGCGGGATAAGCATCGCGATGCTAATCCCAAGAAATCTTGCGCTGGTTCATCAATTAGCGGGATAATTGGCCCCGCGTTGGTACGTGTGAACGGTCGGGATTAGAATCTCGAGTTTTTATATCCCATCATGCAATGCGCACATCACAACAGCAAGGCCTCTGCGAAGAGGTCCTTCACCTCTTTGGAGCACAACAACAACAGCGTGCGAACCACACCACTGATGCGTAAAAGACAATGGACAAAGGAAAGTGCGCACAGGCAGTGATAGAGAATGCAGGCTTTGCTGTTATCTCTATCGGCAATTAGCGGGATTATTCGGTACGTGTGGATGCTCGCCAAATTAGCGGGATACCGATCGCTATCCCGCTAATTTGGTACGTGTGGACGCTCGCAAAAAAACTCGGGATGTGGTTCGCGATCGTCATCCCGCTATTTTGTACGTGTGAACCCGGCTAATAGTTCAACATCTACTGTAGATGTTTATCTTCCTGGTGAAACTGAAGGGAACTGTAGTCTTCAACATAATAAACACTTTGACCTGGTGGTCTACAGTCAACCATGGGTGCTGTTTTGTAAATCACCACATGTGTAGTGCGATGAATTGAAGTGTTAGTGTATTATAATGTTGTAATGAATGAATGGTAATTTGGAATGTATGACTGATATTTTGGGAGCCCCTACCCCTGTCATTTTTTTTTGGGGGGGGTATTTACTGATATTTTTTTTTCTGCAATTTCAAGGGTGATGATAACAGAAATATCAGAGAAAGTGCTGTACAAATATAGTGAATTATGACTATAGAATTTCTTCATATTATTTATGATGATAGCGACATTAACAGTGTTGAAAGCAATGAAAATGGCAAAAACAATATTGCAAATGAAAAAGTGAATTGTGATTTTGATATAATTGACATATTGTCATTTAATATTTTATGTTGATACTGTGAGACTGACAAAAATTTCATATGAATGTTGTGCATGTAGTGTACAATATCGTGTCTAGAGCTTGTACAAACCTATGTACAGTATGTACAATATGTATGTACAGCAAGTAAAGTTGCATTGTAACATTGTGTTTTACCTAGCCGTGTGAGGCTCGGAATATCTTCGCATGGTATAATTGTATTCCGTCCCCCTTTCTCTGAGCCTTACTATCATACAGTGTACATGCACCATACAAAATGCCTCCACAGTACTCAGTATAATTTTATAATACCTGAGTGTCTATCGTCATTGATGGTTGCTTTACAATCAGACCCTGCTTAACTCATAAGTCTCTTGAGAACATAGAGTCAAGTTCAAGTTTCACGTTTTCAAGTTTCAATCATAGTTTATTTCCAATCGTCGAAAATCAAAAAAAAAAGCATAGTACAAAGTATACATGTGATGAAATAAGGTTCAAACGTTTGCAAAAGATTCATGTAATATATATACGAGACAAATTATAGAACAACATATAACATGTACAATATTTAGGAAAAACACTGTATAAATTCTTCGTGGGCGAGTGGAAAATAAATTCGATTATGGAAAATAGTGATCCACTAAAAAGCAAAGCTTGTCGGACGTGGATCGCTAGATAAATAATGAGTAAATTATATACTATTCTATAATAATATACATGTAATTATTTTGAGATACACCGGTTGGGAAAAAAATATAGAATACCAATGCTAGTGCCCGGACACTGTTCATTGAACCACGTGTACCAGGAAAATATGACAAGGACAACACGTTTGTACACACATTCAATTACCCACACGCATATACACTGTAAGACGCGAGACAGTACCGAGAGTCATGTTTTACTTTATAGTTTTTACAAGGAGCTGTCTTCAAAATCAAATTATCTGACTTCAATGATACAGTGTAGTGTAGCCACAAGCAGCGGGCAGTAAACTTCTGAAGTTAGGAAAAAGTATGAATGCAGGGGGGGGGGGGGGTGGTCACCATTATCACAGCTATTTATTAAAATCCTGGTAGGGACAATATATTCTATGCTCTGTTATCAAAACATCACTTCAAAATGTGATGTGATTAGTTGGTATGCATGTAACAAAGATCATTCATGTGGCAAACTACACTTGGTAGCCAGACTTTACTGAGTGCAGCTCATTATTTGATGATACAGTGTAAAGCATTGTGTGAACAAACTCACAGTTACATTGTGAGCAATTTCACCAAATATCATCAGTGGTGTACATCATGTTATCACAGAAATGTAACTGTGTAAACACAGCTATCATAAACCCACTGTTCTAGTCAAGTAATACGACTTTTTTGCTAAACAATTGCTCTATCTTTTTTTTTTCTTTACTACAGGATTGACTGAACATCACCAGACCCCAACTCCGAGTCTTCTACTGGCATTGCCCCCGAATCTGCCAGCGCTTCAGTCCTCCCCAGATGGCACAAAACCATCCCTGACCCCACCCTCCCTCCCGCCATGTAACCCCACCCCCCTTCTGTCCATCTGTGTTGATTCATGTCCTGTACTTACATGTAAGTCACCTTGTATCCCTTTTCCCTCCCAAATCACACACCACCCTTTTGTCTGGCAGCGCCCTCTACTGGTGTAGACAAGTGCATTGTGTACCTCAGTATTACGCGAGGAGACTGGAGGAGTTATTGCAGCTGTAGTTGCATAGATGTGAAGGACGCCCTCGCCTGGTTGAGTATCCAACATGATTCACTCCAGGACATACACCATAACGGTGCATATCAACAGTGCCTTCCAGGTATGACGTGTTACATTTTCCCTTTGTATTCAAATATGGCTTGAACCGAGTTCACATGTGAAATAGATATCATTGAGGGCTGCCAACTCTCATGTAATTCACCAACATTTTACTGTCTTGCTCTGGTGAAAGAATTCTCACACTGACCCCCGCCCAAAAAAAAAGAAGAAAAAAAATAAATGTCCCCCTAGTCCATGATAATTCGAATATATGCCCAAGTCCAAACTTTTGAGATTTTCACACAGGCACACTCTCTTTATGCATGTGTTGAAATCTTTACTGAAGTAAGCACCAGAGTGCACCATTTATTAAATTGTCGAAGCTCCCTCCAGCGGAAAATGGGGGGGGGGGAGGAATGGACACTCCCCTTTCACACCATCCCACCCCCACCACCACCATCGCTTTGATCCATCAGGTTTGGTAGCTCACTCCCTCACAGTGTCTCACTCCAAACTCTCACTCAAGGTTGGCAGCCCTGCATCATTTCATTTTCAAAAGTCAGTACATATTTCTCTCATTAGATGAGAAAACATTTAAGTAGGAATTACATGTAGCTGTTGAACTTGTGTATTTAAAACAAATGGCCACCACAGTTTGATGACAAATGCTGTTTTTTAATCCAAATTTATGATTCTTGAGTCAAGATGTTTTTATTGCAACTGACTTTATGGTTCTAAAGATGGTTGGCTACCTTTCGATTAGGTCAAGTTTGGAGGAATGGTCTGAATGCTGATGAAATACATGGCAAGTTAGATCCAAATGCCTGAGTGAAGAATGGGATGAGATGTACATTGTATGCATGTTTGCTACCAACGCAGGTAATGAATGACTTGCGACGGAGGCGCGAGCTGTGCGACATCGTGCTCTGCGTTGAGGACCAGGAGTTCCACGCCCACCGCATCGTCCTGGCCGGCTGCTCCCCGTACCTGCGGGCAATGTTCACCAACGGCATGCTGGAGTCGGCCAAGAGCCATGTGGAGATCCGCGGCATCGACCCCGTCGCCATGGAGATCATCCTCAACTTCATCTACACGGGCACGATCGAGATCGACGTGGAGAACGTGCAGATTGTACTCGCGGGGGCCAGCATGCTGAACATGGCGAGTTTACGTAACGTCTGCAGCACCTTCCTACAGTCTCAGCTGGATGCAACTAACTGCCTTGGTATGTTTTGAGTTTTTACCCCTTCTTTTATTTTTAAACAGAAAGAAATTATGATATGTCTAGTCAATGTGTAGATGAGAATAGTCATGTGTAATAGAGAATGTTGATACTGGTTATGAAATTACCAGAATATGTCAAAATATTTCTGTCATTTTCTGCTCATGGGGGAGATTCATGATGCAACATTCTCGCAAATTGGGACTTCCTGACAATTTGATTAGTGGTTAAATTTCTAATCTTCAAGTTTAGTGATGGACAGAAAACCTGGTTTCACACACTAATTCTCATTCATCCATTCACACAGTAGGCGCACCAAGATTTAGGCCTGCTGAACTGCATACTGTACCAATCCATGTATATGTCGGGAGTCGTGTCGGGATCAGAGTCAATATTTTCGCCTGTTGTTGAATTCACAAATAGCACTCGGCCTACAAAATCTGTGAAAATAAAAACCTTGTGAAAGATATGGCAAATCCAGTATATCCTATTAAAGCAGAGATAATCTCTTCATCTCCAGGAATCCACTCGTTCGCTGACATGTACTCCTGCCGCGATCTGGAGAACGCCTCGCGCCGCTTCATCTACCAGCACTTCCAGGAGGTGGTGGGGACGGAGGAGTTCTTCCTGATGCCCGAGCAGGACGTCGTCGACCTCCTGAAGAGCGACCAGCTGCAGGTGGACGGGGAGGAAGAGGTGTACGAGGCGGCCATCTCCTGGCTGACCTACGACCTCTGCAACCGCGGCCACTGCTGCTGCAGCGTGCTGGAGAACGTGCGCTTCGCCCTGCTGGCCAAGGACTACCTCTTGGAGAGAGTCTACAAGTCGGAGCTCATCAACCGCTGCACCAAGTGCCAGGACCAGGTGGCCAACGCACTGCGCATCCGCAACGACAACCAGGCGCTGGCGCTGATCGGCAGCCGCTCGCAGCCGCAGAGCATCTACGTGGTCGGCGGCCGCAACGACGTCGACTGCCAGCTGAGCAGCTGCGAGCGCTACGATGCCGTCCACAATCGGTGGATACCACAGGTGTGAGATTGCCTCCCTTGGTGCTCTGACTTTTTAGCCAGTCTCTTGCTGGCCATAAAGAGATTTTAGTTTAATTGATTATAATCCTTGAAGAAGTAATGTCTTCTCTCGGTCTAGGGCAGTTACCCCCTGGGCAATTACTCCAGACCCTTCCCCTGACCCTAACCCTAATCCTATTCCTGAACCTAATCCTAACCTAAACACTAACACTAAACCTAACCCTAACCCTAGCCCTAACCCTAATATTTACTCTAACCTTATCACTAACCAGTATTTAGCCAGGGGGGAGGGGGGTACAAAAAACGTAATTGCCCTCTCCCTAGGGGTAATTGCCCTGATACGGTCTTCTCCATCATCATCTTGGATACAAAGGGTACATCTTTTCCCCAGAAGAAAGCAAAACACTCTTATCACAAGCTATTGCAGTAATACAGAGAGATGTTATTTAAAGAAAATAATGTTGCAGTGTCATGAACATAACACATTCAATGTTAAGTGTTTATCAGTCTAATTTATGAAGTGTGAGGTGTGCTACTTTAAATTCAATATATCTAGTGTGTATAAAAGATAGCATCCATGGAAGCATATTCATGTAAATGCAATTTCAGTATGCTACAAAACTTGTTGAACACTGATAAGTCAGCCTTGTCTTCCCTTGTCCAGGTTTTGTTGCTAGCTGCACTATGTACATATATTATTGTCTATTTTTGTTTAGTAAGCATGAATTCATATTATCATGACATCTACTGGTACAATAAAACCATTGGAGGAAAATATGCATTATAAATTATGTAGGCATGGTTTTATGATAATAACACCATTATACTGTCTAGCCTCTTTCTAGTGTATTGTTTGTTTGTTTTTGTTTTTTTAAATGTAAATAATTCTACAGGAAAGCATGGAAATATCCAGGACAGCTGTGGGCGTGGCGACGCTAGACGGACACCTCTACACGATAGGCGGCGAGTGTGCCTTCAATGGTTCCCGTGACGACGACACGATGTACCTGGGCCAGGTGGAATGCTATAACCCGCTGCTGAAGCGATGGAACCCACAGGCCAGTCTAGGGGTGCCGAGATCATTTGTCGCGGTAGCCAGCCTCGGGGGCCTGCTGTATTCATTAGGTGAGTCCCAGCCTTACCAGATATACTGTAACAGCTGTTATTTTTGCGTACAGATGTATACCGGAAGTCACAGGCATTCTCACGAGATGTTTCTGGAAGATTTTATACTGAGGCTATCATATTGTGCACTAATACAGCTTTGTACAAGTCCTTTCACTCCACCTCTTTATGCGATCAAGATCGGTTGGCTAATTTTAGTTTGTTGTTAAAGTCGCGGCCCTACAGAGATTCACGAAATTCAAGAAAATTAAAGCCTTGCGAAAATAACAGCTTTTACAGTACACCCTCACTGACTTTGCTTAAATTTTCTGAAGGTTATCTTGAATATCAGCCAACTTGGCTGATATTGGAACCAAAGAGGAGTTAAATTTGAAGTTAGGGACCCTCAAAATTGATCATACATGTATTTTGCTGACTTCAGGGTATCTCCGGATGATTTTCAGATTTTTACATTTGAACAACTATAAACTAGTTATACTGAGGACAGAGTTTCAGAATTTGTGATAATTTGGATGAAGAATAGGAATATATTCTAAATTTAGGACAAATTGCAATGAACAAAGATGATGACATGGCCGAGTCACTATAAGAATGCATGAGTTGGGGCTCAAGGAAGCAGAACAAAAGAAGAAGGCATGCATACATTATACACAGGTGAACTCGCAAGCAAGCGGTATTGTAATGGAATTACACTGCTACATTTCTGAAATATGTGAACCTCCTATGTCATCATCCTTATTCAGTGTAATTTGTTTAAGGTTTTTCAAAGTATTGTTTCTCTGCTCAAGAACCACAATAAATTCCACAAATGTATACACAGAGTTGTCAATTTATGTACTAGATGATGTGAAATTATGAAAATCGTCTGGAATGTCCCTTTAAGTTCATTTCCAAATAACCTGATAATTCACTCTTAACCCATTTAGAACTACAATTTTAAAACACCATTGACATAGTATGTAATGTAGCTGACAGGACAGAAAGAGTGAAGCTAAAGGCTGCTTATAGTTTAGTTGTGAATATCTCAATGATAATGGGTGCCTCCTATACCCAATCCCTACTGAATGCTGCAGGTCTCATGGAAAATACTGTTTTCCCCAGATTGTATATCTACAGATGTCTGTGGTATGAAAGGTAAAAGTAGTCTTTTTCCACCAAAAATACACCTCTTCAGCCCTCAGAATACTACAATGCTATAAGGTTGGCGTCCATGTTTTTAGAAGAGTTATGCCAGAGACGTGGGGACAATAGCAGGTTGGCCATTGATGTGTCTCTAGGAAATAAGAAAGGATATCACTGGTGTGTTTTGTGCAGAGGTTAGATCTTGCTTGGTCCTAGTGACACCTTCAATGTTCCCTGATACTATTCAAAAGTCCAGCCCTGACAAGGACTCATGACCAAGACCTTAATTGGGATGCATTAGCTGATGTAGGATGTCATTGAGACATAGTTCATCTGGATTTTGCCTATTAGGGGCGCATAGACCTGAGGGGGGCATTTCATGAAGTTTGGTCGGATATTTTTCTGACAAACTGTTACAAGCTACTGAAATCCTTGCATCTGATTGGCTGAGAGCAACTTTGTCCGACAACTTTGTCGACAAAATCATGAAATGCCCCCCTGGTAGTTGCGAGGGCGCTGTTGGATGATTGTGCCGATCACCGTTAGCATTGATACGAAGATTGCCGAAGTTTAGCTGTCATCAAGAGTAAAGCGCATAGGAGTTGCTACTTGCTAGGCAACGTTGCCTTTGTTGTCTTCTGCGCATCACGCAGTCTGTAGTAATGCGAGGGTCCATGCTTCTTAGTGTGACATCACAAAAGAAGCTGTCATCATTGAGCGGAATCATGAGCCAAACTGTGATCGGACCAATGACTACAGAGGATCAGATTTCTTCAGACTCATGGAAATGGGTCAAAGGGTAAGCGCTAAAGAGGAGTCGATGTGTAGGTCTCTGTTGGAAACTTGTGCCGTCTGCCCACGTACGCATTCGACTAAACCACCGGGTCTATGTGCCTTTAAAAAGTAGTGTGTGCAGTTGAAGGACTCGCAGATATGCTACGTGTACCTGACAGGGACCACAATGCGAATGCTCCTTCCATGGCCCCCATGCAGTCAGTGATGCAGCTCACCTTTTAATTTATCTGCAAGGCTGCTTAATCATCAGTGTGTGAGCATGCTGAATAATTTACACGGACCTCCAAACAGCAATATCCAAGATTAGAAAGTAGAGCGTGAGTCAGCAAAGAAGACAAGCATAGCGTTTTTGTTTCTGACTTTGTTTCGCCTCAGGAGAGAAATGTTCAGAGAAATGGGAATCTTTTAGTCAGCAGTGATGGGCAATCCTTAGTCACAATGTTTGTCATGCATTAATTCATACACTAATGAGATTTTTAATAGAACATGACTGGAAACATAGAACTGTGTAGAAATTTCATTTTCATGTTTGCAGAAAATATCTTAATTTCCTCTTTTTAGAAAGAAATCCCCCGTGTTTATTTCAAACATTGTATGAACTCATTTTATAATATGCACACGGAGGAAGTACGGATAGATCATTCATAAAGTGATCTAGGGCTTTCATACAAGAGCTATCATAGGCACGTTACCTAAACATTTGGTTGCAGATGCCCAGTTCATAGAAGTCACGGACAATATATATACAATGTATGTGCGAAAATCTACCACATTCAGGTTGGTGTTACCACTCAACATTCCTCCAATGAACTTGAAAGTGAGCAGCCTGTTGACCTTATATTCATACTGCATTTTTGGTGTGAATTCTTTTTAGAATTAAAAGTAATATCAGGGTAAAGTAAGTTGCTCAGGGCCCTGTTTTATCAAAAGATATAATCGATTTTACATTTCCTTAACACACTGGCTGCCATAGACTTATGATAGAAATCAACTTTATTATCAATTTTAACTCTTCATAAAACAGGGTCCAGGTCTGAAGTCTCTCTTTGGGTGTGTTACCTTTCAATGGTTGTATTATATTGAGAGAATAATATTTTGATTATCTGCAACATATTTCTGGAATACAGTATGTCTTTTATAGGTCATCAGTGTTATATCCAAGATACTTGCAAAAGACAGACAAAAAAATTACAAGACCATTTAAATTTAGTATACAAGTGTACATAAACTAAATGGTAATGAGTACGATGGTACAAGATTTCGCACTAGGTGTAAGATAGAGGCGTTCTATTCAACGAAGCAAAGCCAAGTCGAATGAAGTGAAGCCGAGTGGAATAGTGCAAAATCATGTTCCATTGCCCAATTGACTCCATATTGACATTCAATATGGCTTCCTGTGTCAAATGCCCATCACAGGTGGGGAGGACAACAACACGAGTCACAACGCCGTGGAGGTGTATGACCCGCAGAGCGACACCTGGTCGTTTGCACCGTCGATGAAGCAGCGTCGGAGTGGGTGTGGTGTCGCTGTGTGTGACGGGAAGCTCTACGTGGCAGGTGAGAGTCGATGATGTGCCGAGATTTTTAAAAGAGGTCATAAGTAATTATAAAAAAGGGATGGTATACAATGTAGTTTTTATAAGATGGGAAATAGATTAAAATTTTGTGCAAGATAATTAGAAAACACTTTTATGAAGTATTCAAAGAGCATACAATTCTACCAGAGGAATTAAAAGTTCATTTTATGAATATTAGCTTTTATGAATGTTAGCGTGTGAACCCAGCAGTTTTGTATGTTGTATCTGATATGAACAGGATGCAAAAAAAAAAAAAAAAAGTCAGCCATACAGAATTCTAATGCAATTAAAGCTTCAAACTTAAATACAAACTATGTAGCACAAGCCTGACATTTGAGCTTGCATTTTCACTTATCTGCACTCCTAAGCAGCCTGACCAATGAGGTGCTTTCTCGGCCAAGCATTTTAGAGACACTTGTGAATGTTAAACAGTATGTATGCAGGTCGAATGCAGTATGCTGTTGAAGATAGTGTCGCAGCAATTCAATACAAGTTATTCATCATCCTGTCCCGTAACCGCACCTGATTTGGTGCGTGGTTTAGGTGGCTACGACAAGAGCTACCGAACGGAGAGGGCGAGCGTCGAGTGCTATGACCCCGAGACCCAAGAGTGGCACTTTGTGGCAGAGATGGAGAAGGCACGGTCTGGCTTGGCGCTGGTTGCCATGGAGCACTACATCTACGCCTTTGGAGGTCGGCTGCGGCACACCGATCAATTCTTCAACATTGCCGAGAGGTATGGGGCCCCAACCAAGTTTCTGTGCGATAAAAGTTTGTTGTGTTTTTTTTTTCTTTTTCTTTTTGCATTCTTGGTTGTTTTATTGAAAAGCAAGACTGGTACATGGTTGTAGTAATGTTCTGAGAATCAACAGTTCATTGTTTGTTTAAAAAAAAAAAGCCTTGTTGTTGAATCAAAATAAGAAGACATGCATTTGTTTATATGAATATTGTACATATGATTTGTAATGAATATTCAAGTGGGCGCAAAAAATGGCTGGTGACAAGTGTTAAAGCTGTGTAAAAATCTCTGCATAAAACACCTTCCTTGTTCCTTCAGCTCAAATGGCTTGTCATATTTTCCTGAATCAATCCCTGTCTGTACAACAATGATCTGATTGCTATATTCAAAACATGTTTTATGCATTTCATCCTTCTATCAGTCAGGAATCTTTCTTTTGAAATATTTGACTGCAGTTTCTCAACCATGTCTCTCCTTCTGCCTTTCTTTGAATCGAGAAAAAAATTGACCGCCTGCTTTCACTTTTTTCTCAAGAATTGTTTAGACATAATATGTTGACAGATTTCATACAGTCTTATGTCATTAATGGGCTTTATTTTAGGATTCCTTTTTTGAGCTTTTATTTAATAAACAAAAAAATATATATGATTACATTCATTAGTCAGGGTCTCTGAAATCAGTTGCAACCTCTTTCCTGTATTTTTTGTATTTTCAGATACAATACACAAACCCAACAGTGGTCTTCCATACGTTCCATGATAACGCCCAGGGCATGGCCAGCAGTGGCGATCTACGACAACAAAATATTCGTCATCGGCGGCTATGACGGCACGAATCGCCTTCGCAGCGTGGAGGTCTACGATCCCCACCTCGATGCCTGGTCGCGGATGAGCAACATGAATGTGGCGAGGGCGGGCTGTGGTGCAGCGGTCGTATGACGTAACGTGATACGAGAGGAACCTTCGTAGGTGGTAGAAAAGCATACGCGAAAATGTGCGGAAATATATTGTAGTACTGAGGACATAGAGTACTATCACACACAGTTTTGGCCAGTGTCTGATGGACATTGTCCAAAAAAAAGGGATTTCTAGCCAGGATGTTGTCATTGAAAATAAAACATCATGTCACATACGAACTAGGATTATGAAGTCCACTTGCTGTTCTAGATAGAGACATTTAAAACCATCTCCGTTGCTGCCGAGAACTTTCCGATGCACTCTATTCATGAGTGCGCAAAGGAAGTGACAGTAAAATTGTGACAGTAAAATTGTAACGACATCGACACACGGACTTGCGCCAGAATGTGAAGCAGGAGTGCTATCTATGTTGTTTTTATGAGCATTCGGAACCAGGGAAAGTACTTGTACCATGTACATTGACTTCCAAAACAAAACAAAACAAAAAACTTCTCTGCTGCACACATGGAATTCCAGTCACGTATTGCGCACAAACACATTCTGGACTATTTGCCAAGTGTCATCGATGTGGGAAGGTTTTCCTCTTCTGCCAAGGTTGACTCGAGCCATTTTGACTCTGATGTGTAAGAATGGCCCTGCCTAATTGATTTGGAGCAACCTGCCAAATTCCAAGAGAAAGTTAACCAGTCTATTCCACTCGCATGGGTCCCAATCCAGTATGGTGAATATTTGTCCTGTAGTCTGAGTGTGTTCTCTGTTCAAGTCAATGCTGGGAGGCATTAATGCACAGGATCAATTGTTCTCAAAGTTTCACATCACGACTCTGTTGTGGGGCAGGAACTCTATCTCTATCAAATTCCTGTGCCTCCTCGCCCCCCCCCCCCCTTTCAGACCAGAGATCTCTCCTATCAAAATGGATGTATGATGTATGGATATATGACGTATGCATATGGGACATTTTCATGTTTCTGAATGGCAGCATACTGATAAGTCGTATGAAATATTATATTGAAATGATGGTTTGAGCATTGTTTCATTCGAACATCATTAGCTCATACGACATATATTCACGTCTGAATGCTCTCTTGTCTGTACGTTGTATAAGTAGGCAGGGCTTACTTGCTTCCTACATGGTGAATCCAATGCAAAGTATAAACACTGTACACATGGCGCGCAAATTTCATACTGTGCAAGGGAAAATATTGTCCAATATTCACGGGCTTCCCTTGAAACATGACAGTGCACGAGATCTGATGCTGCCATAAGATTATTGTGTCTTGGGAGTTTGCGTATGAATGATCTCATAGCAATACATCATATGTCCAGACGTTATATGAATGTACGATAATTCGGTGTGTCTGAAAGTACCATTATGCGGACCATTCCTTGCAATGCTCCGGTTGTGAATCGTTCTTGGACAAAGTATCTTCTGGTCAGTTTCCCCTTGACCAGTCTCCTGGACGGTCACCCCAGGACACTTCAACCCACTTTGGTTACCCCTCTACTTTCCCCGCTGAACAATTCCTAGCAGAAAATAATGTTGCATGAAAATTGGCCTTTTGCCGACTGTTTTTGGATTTCACTTGTTATTTTGGGTAACTTCCTGAGGTGGTAATTCTTTAAGGTTCATCACCAAGAAGGCAGTGTTTGTGCTGATCGTCCAGCTACTTTTTCCAGTGTGATTACAGAACCAACTGCAAGCATTTTTCATTCATAGCCAAGGTCTTTACTCCTCTGCCTCGTACTTGTATTTGTTTTCTACATTCCCGATATTTTCTGTTATGTTACTGTCTGTTTTTATGTATTCATTCCAGGCAAAGACTGTATGACGTGACACTGCAGTATTCACTGCGACTGTCATATTGCAGAGCTAACGCAAAGACCAGAATATCAAAAACAATTAAAAGGAAGTCCATGATTTTAAACTTTGCATCATGGATCGTAATTAAGCATGAAAAGTGCACACTATTCATATTTGGATATTTCTTGCCGCTTGCTACGTGTCAACATCAAAATCAAATTCGCATGATCAATCCACGAGATTCAAACTGCTTTTGTGCATTCTGGCCAGAACAATTTACATTGTGACTGAGTTTTGCAATGAATATACAAATGAGACAGTAAAAAAAAAGGGGGGTGTCCACTGCTGGCTCAACTGTAATTCACACTTGGTGTTTCATAGGGATTTATTAAGCCCATTGTGTCCATTATTTTGATGCAAGTGACCCAACTTGAAATGTTCAGGGTCCCGTTTCATAAAACTAGTAGATATCAGTGACAACTGCCACATTTCTGTGACAAGTTTGCTCTTAGCCAATCAGATGCAAGGATTTCAGTGCTTATAAAACTATGACAACTTGTCACTGATAACAAGTTTTATGAAATGGGGCCCTATGCCAGGTCTGGCTCACATGATGCTTTAGAGTGTATTTTACAATGCTGAGTTTTCTGCCTCAGTCTTCCTGTTCATATCATGGTTGTATGGAATCAGTGGTTGTGCTGCTTGCGAGATTTCGCGGCAACGGAACTGGGTTTGCCGCTCCCTGAACTCTCCATACCACATATTATGCAACTAGACCACCCCACAATGCACTAGACTGTTCAGGTCGTTTCTCACAGACTCGTAAACACGTGAAATGTACAGCTAGCAACTGCGATTTCTTCGGTCTTTTTGCAAGCAAGAAATCAGGTGTGCAAAGTTTTTTTTTCTCATCACAGTACAACAGGCCAACACCATCCATGCAGAGAAACGCCATATAAGCAATATTCTCCCCAAACTCAAATTCTAGCAATCCATAAAGTCATAAGGTGATCAGCTGGGCTCCATAACATCTGCTCCTGCGACAATTTCTCCTATGAAATGTCTGCACGCTAACCCAAAACATAATACCTACCCACAAAAATAACCCTAACCCTAATCCTGATAGCAAAGTAAACCTGAAACCCTATCACAACCTTAACCCTAACCTGAAGTCCTTGGAGAAAATAAGACCAGCCTCCTAGAGCAATTGTCGTAGGAGCATTTGTACGTCATGCCACCAATCAGCTGATGGCTGCCTCATTAAACCATATATACGCAATATTCTCTTGAAGTCCGAATTTGAGCAATTATTTGTAAAGCCACTCGGTATTCAACAGCGCATGTACATGTATTATATGCATAATGTCAACTGCAGAAGTGCACTCCCTGTGTGCGAGGAGTCTGCACGCATTTGCAGCTCCAAGTATGTGTCTATGAGATGAATGAGTTAAACTACAGTAGAGTGTGTCATCTACCACCGTCTAGGCAGTTCCATAACATGCAGTACGGAAAAAAAAAATGTATTGGTAATGTTGCTACCAGTTGCTTATTACTGTAAACATGCTTGTTTTGATGTTATTTAAGTTTTGCACTGAGCAGCTCATAAGCACATTCGTAGCTGCTTAAATTCGCGCTACGCAATAGCTCACTTGTATGTTTTCATGCAGTACGCGAAAAAGACAGAATTTGATTTGATGTTTCCATGCACGAAAAATTGATGTACTGCTCAAACTTCACTTGCTAGTAACATTTGGAGAGGGAACCAACTTCCCAACTTTGTTTATAGTGACATCAACTATTTTAAGTGCTAGTACATCATACTAGAACACATACACACGCGCACTATACACACACGCGGGACACTAATGTACAATGTGCAGTCAGCTGATGCAGTACACAATTCAGCCCACTCAAAATATACATTGAAAATCACAATGGTATTTATGCAGGTTTTACAATTCATGCTAGCCTTCTGTAGTGTGAAATGCATGAAAATTAATGTACTGTCAATATTTCTGCATTTACAGTACTCTGAAAAATCCTGTTTTGTCTGGGATTTTGGCCTTTGTGCTCAAATGACATTCAGACATTAAGGAATGCTATTAAACACCTTGTTATCAGCCAATGTTATCCTTTGATTTCAGCAAGAGTTGCAATGAAGTAGGACTAACACAAGGGTTTAAGTCACTCTGATTTAATAGGTATCTTCTCTCTTAATTCCGGGCACCGTTTCACGAAAGTTGTCAGCGCTGACAAGTTGTCAGTCACTGACAATTACCATAGTAACAGTCAGTGACCAGAGCATCTCAACCAATCAAAACCAAGGATTTTACTGAAATAGTCAGTGCTGACAACTTGTCAGCACTGACTATATTGATGAAACACCCCCCTGTGATGGACCCTTCTCCCAAAGATCTTCTCTGTATGTGTAAAGATTCTGTTTATCATGAAGGAAGTGTGCCAGAAACGTGACTAGAGATAACAGTATTACAATAATTATTTTATATCAGCCGAGGGCTTTCTGTGCTGACAAACATAGAAGCCTTCTTTAATGATGAGTGAATTTCATCCATGAGTAAGCAATGATGCAAATGCAGTTACCATTGAGATTTTGTTCTTTAGATGGCATCCAACACAGGTGTTACTCTAATAGGCAGCACTGTTCCCATTATATTGGTGTTCATTGTGGCAAGTAAATTTTAGAGAGGATGGTACAACATACTGTTTCTGGGATGACATTTTTAGCTTGTCTATTTATTTATATCTTTATTCAGTTATATATTTATTTATCTATTAATCTATTATATTTATTTATTTATTTGTTCAGTTATCTGTCAATGTGATCTATCTATCTATTCTGTCGTTATTGCATTTTCTTCACAGTCGCTGTGCTTTTATCAGTATCGTCAATGAAAAAAAAAAAATGTTTTGCAGCAGTCACATTTTGAGGACCAAATACAGACTTATGTGTTTGTTTACACCATGAGAAAAGATTTTTACCCAAGAAGTCTTTTTCCCCCATTTACACTTTCAGCCAGTGCAGTATTCCAGCACATTTTAAGTTCATCAGTCTTGCATAGTGATGAGCCATTCATGATAGCCAGCCCTGTTGATACCGTTTCTTACATCTGGAATTTAGTTCGCCTTCCCTAATAACTGTTGTTGCTAGGTAACCTTTGGGCATTGTTGTGGCGACCTGTTACAAAGGGAGTGAGCCCCACATGCATGTGTGGTCATGATGACCTGTGTTATCTGCAGGTTTTAACTAAAAGTCTTGATGTTGTTAAAAAATCAAGAATTTAAGCACAGCCAAAATGTGAACCACCTTGAGCGTTTTCTGGAAAATATGTTATCAAGAAAGCATTTACAAACCTTTAGTATAAGTCTTTGAAACTATGTATTGGGTTTTTAAAAAAAACTCAAACCTGTATGTACTGCAAAGCCTTGTGCTAACAGATTGTGTGTGTGTGTTTTGCCTCAGTGTAGAAGAACTCTTGTCCAAAAATGTGAAAACCTGAATATGAGTACGTCACACTTGGACCCCGAAACTCAGTATAGCAAACAGAGCTTGGAGAAGAAGTAGTGTTCAGATGATTTGGAATGCTTGAGTGATACTGATATTCAAATGTCCTGCATGTTACCGGATCATGTTAATCAGAAAAAAAGTATACAATGTAGTTGTAAAAAAAAATCTCGACAGCCACTGACCACCATATGAAGTAAAAATACAAAGACCTGTGCTGATGTTGTTAGCATAAACATTGTGATTTTCTCCTTTTTTTTTTTTTTTTTGATCATATGTTATGAGACTAGTAAGAGAGCAAGGTTTTTCAGTGAGTTTTCTGCTACTGTAAAAGTGGATATTTTCGCGCGACTAATTTTTCGCGCTTGGCCGGGTAAGAAGAGTTTCGCGTGTTTTTAATTCCGCAGTGTCAAGACATCAACTGCTGGGACGTATGGTAGAAATTTTCGCGTGTTTTTATTATCGCGCTAGCTTCTGGTTGCGCGAAATGCGCAAAAATTTCAACACCGCGATAATTTCCACTTTTACAGTATTCTACAAAATCTTCTTGGGGCTCTTTAGATTTCCATCAGGCAGCCTGTTGATGCTGACGATGACAACTATGGAGTTTCTCAGAAATGACAGAAATTTCCAGTTTGTGTGCACGATTGTGGACATTAAATAGTGAAGAAAATATTGCACATTAGGAGACTGGATGGGAGTCTGTAGTATGGTACAATGTTTCAAGTAGTGCTCAAGACACGGCATAGACACCTATCATACGCAATATGTTGTAAGAAAATAAAAAAAGTCAATGGAGAAAGATTTATACTTTGCAAGCAAAAAAAAAAATGTGCCTAAAGTGCTGTTAAACTTTTTATTTTGTGAGAAAAATGCATCGTTTTTTGCCTTGAATGTTCAAATATAGGGCTGTGTACTTGTGTATCAGCAAAAAAAAGCAAAAAAAAAGTGATGTATGTGTATATAAAGAGATGCTATAAAATGGAAGAGATTTTTTATTTTTGATTTACTCAAAGTACATTATTCCCCATGTTGCTTTTCTTTATGGTTTCGCAAATATCATGTGCTAAATGTTATTTCTGTTGTTTTGTGTGCAGTTTTTATGTTGTTGTTAGCAATCCTCCTATCTTATACTGTATACGCCATATATTTGGCGAGTCTAAATTTTTGCAAATCGGGAATTCCCGACGATTCTTGTATTGAACGGAGAAATGTACATGCGTACGTCACATCCACATCGGGATCAGAGTCAATATTTTTGCGTGTCTTTAATTTCGCGAATAGCACTTGACTCACAAAATTCACGAAAATAAAAACCTCGTGAAATATTCGGCGTGTACAATACATAAACACCGACAGCAACACAGTCATTGTATTGAAAGTACAGAAGCAACATCGTAATGTCTGCCTCCTTCATACGTTAACTAATTGATAGTTTGGTGGATTTGTAGGCCATCAACTTTTTTCACGGAGGGGATCGTAACTTATCATTCATAATTTGTGGGGGTTTTTTGATTTTGTTTTTCTGGCATGATCCAGTTGTTGATATCCATTCAGAATTATTTCTTAATTCTTGAAATGGGCAGGCCCAGAGCTGATTTTTTTTTACTATCTTGTGAAATTCTGATGACAGGTTTTATTTATCTGGTGTGAAAGAACCTGATGTTCTCACTTTGACTTGATAGGCATAATCAATTGTCTCAATCCATGAACTGAGTTGCTCTCTTTACAGCTATTTTCCAATTAAGATTACAAGATATTCATGCATGCACTAGTTAAGTGTATTATGCAGAATAAAAAAAAGCAACTGAAGTTTGATATCAATACCAGTAGCTCAGTATGACAGAGGATTCAGTTGTTGTGAAAATGTGACCAATTAGGGGATGATATGCCAACATGTGAATCCATTGAAAAGGAAAACTTTCAATGAGAAATCATTGAGAATGAGTTCATTCCAAGGTACCAGTGATGTATGTCCACATGTACATGTATTTCTATCCTCCACTGAAGTGTTTCTGATTTTATATTGCCTTGACCCATTATTGGAGAACCTTGCCATAATGAGAACCTTGTTATAATGAGGACCTCAAAACTATGACAATTACCTTTTTGTGTCATGTTTCCCACTAAATCAAGATACAAGAACAAAGAAATGCAGTTGTAGGGCATATACAATTCATAGAGTTTCGACCTACAAAATCACCATGTTATAAGAATGTTTTATTATATCATACCATTTTAAAGCAAGGTTCCACTGTAGAACCTACTTCAAATGCCCTTTAAAGTTGTTTTTCTGTGTCATTTTGTCCCAAGATAAATTTAGCTTTGACAGTTTTGTTGAGTCCAGTATACAGTAGTAGAAAATGCTCGGCTTGAAATGTGTGTCGTAAGTATGTGAGTTGAAAACCATGTGTCACGGCAACATTTTATATTGTGAACAATTTTAGGTGAGAGGAGCTAGATTGGGCATTTGAGGTGTCTTTGGAATCTGCTCCTGATTTTAAAGGAATTTCTACACTGCAAAAATGTCCACTTTTACAGTAAATTTGATAAGGGGAGTAAAAACTCATGTAAACAAAATGTTAAAAGTTTCCTCAAAATCAGACATTTTTAAAAGTTGTAGAATCACTGAGTTTTACATGTTTTCCCTCAGCAGTAATAATGGTTGCAAACACATATCGTCTGTTGAGAATGAGAAGGGCGTTAAGTGGTCTTGAACACTATGGGTTTTGTGGCCCTTATCATTCTCAACCGACGATATGCTCGTTCGATGCTCTCGTGAGCTCACATCTCTCTCATTAGTTCGTGCTCCATGAAAGCCAGCAAGCACATGGGGTTGAATTTGCTTTTGTTACAGTCTAACCTGAAGTTAACCAGCCATGTGGGGTTTAGCGTCCATCTGGATACTGTAAATCTGGAAACTTTTGTGTGCACGAAACTTTCTCAAACTTTGTTGGGAGCCAAGATGCGCAAAAGTAAAATGCATGTGCAAAGTTCTTGTCTACACAATACATTGAATGCCAGTGGCAATTCGCGAAGGTTTCGTGCCGTGTTCTTGAGTTTCACAAAAAAGTGATATGTCTGGCTTAGAGAAACACCGTACTCCAAGCATGACATTTATGTTGTGATAGGGATATGATGTACATCAGGCATTGTTTATTTGCTTTTTACTGCAATAATTTTGCACAATATTGGCATGTTCCCTAACTCAAATAATGTTGAAATAAAATTAATCCGAGTGGGAATACATACAGCTGTATTCCTCTTGGTCAGTGTTCACTTCCTCTGAAAATGCAAAAACAGTCGTGTACCAGTTCATGTCGGGATAATAAAGAGATCTTTGCAGAGTGATGGCTCCACATAATATTATGTTCACTTGTATTTTAAAGGTGCGTAGACCCGGTAGTTGTGGGGGTGCTGTTGGATGATAGTGCCGATCACTGTTAGCATTGATAGAAAGATTACCAAAGTTGAGCTGTCATCAAGAGTAAATCACGTAGGTGTCACTGGGTAACGTTGCCTTTGTTGTCTTCTCTGCGCATCATGCAGTCTGTTGTGATGCCAGGGTGCAGGCTTCTCAGTATGATGTCACAGAAGAAGTTTGCTAAAGTTGTCATCATCAACTGAATTATGAGCCGAACTGTGATCGAACCACTGACTGCAGTGGATCAGACTTTTACGGACTCATGGAAATGGGTCAAAGCAAAGGAAACTTGCGCTGTCCGCCCACATACGCAATCAACTAAACCACCGGGTCTATGTGCCTTTAACCAAGATCAGATTGTACTTCTAAACTGGACAGTACTACAGTGCAAACCATGAAATACCATTGCACACTGAAGATCTTGATTTATGATTCTTTGAAGGATCAATTAGAATGTCAAAGCCCCATTTGGGGGCCTGCCAAGGATCTGACTGATTACATTAATTCTAAATTCATGGTACCATGTTGTAGTTATACAATAGAATCATCACAAATATGTTGGTGTGCTGACGAGTTTGTTTGTTTGTCAAAGCAGGCTTTGCTTTTTAATAGCTGATAATGCAACTGCTCTGTATATGTGTGTATTTTATTTCTTTGCAAAAGTGTTCATTTGATGATAAGTTTGGTCATCTAAAAATGGTGGAGGTTTTTATCAAGACATTTTTTGGTGCTCTGTGACTTTTGAACAGTTTAAATGATTTTATTGTATTGGGCTCTTAGGGTTGTACATAATCTTGGATTGAAAATCACATAATAAATTATATCTGCATTTACAGAAAAGAACAAATAAAATTGGTTCCATTTTCTTGACTTTCTGTGTCTTGACCTTTTCTTTCATACCTTGCTCCCCTTCCATCCTTGAAATTTGTATCTACAGATTGTTACTTGTTCATATCGTACATTTACAGGTTGTAACGCTGTTGGTATGTTAAGCAAATTTGGGGAAACTACCGGTTGTTGGAAACATCCATTGTTAAGTATTAAAGGGATGGTATAGTATCGGTGGAAATTAGTATTGGGCTTTAGCTTCTTTTTTTTCTTGGGATACCAAGAAATCACTTATTAAATAGTACAGAGCATACCATTCGTAGAGGAATTCAAAGTTTATTTGATGAAAATTGGTTTTGGAATGGCCGAGACATAAAAAACAAAGTAAAACAAAGCAATCATAATAAAAGGTGGGTCCCACCTTTTATTAGGATTGCCTCGTTTTGGATATCTCACATTTCTCATTATTTTGCATTTGAAATGGGCGAGATATCCAAAACAAAGCAATCCTAATAAAAGGTGGGACCCACCTTTTATTATGATTGCTTTGTTTTGAATACCGGTATCTCGCCCATTTCAAAAGCAATTTTCATCAAATAAACATTGAATTCCTCTTGAAAGTACATTCTCTCTCACATTTCGTAAGACATTATCTCGCCAAAAAATGTTAGAAATATAAAGTTAGGTCTCAAACAAAACCGTACAATCCCTTTAAATACCAAGTGGTGTGGGGATGCCACGGAGTGGCAAGGCTGACCCAACATGGGTGTGTTTGAGAATCCCTGCAATGAATCATGTTCAGCTTTAAAGGGATGGTACAGTATTGATGGAGATGAGAATCGGGCTTTTAACTTTTTGCGAGATACCAAGAACACGCTTATGAAATGATACAGAGCATACCATTTTTATAATAAGAGGAGTTCAAAGTTTATTGGATGAAAATCGGGTTTGGAATGACTGAAACAGCCACACACAAAAAAAAATTAAAAAGCGATCGTAATAAAATGTGGGTCCCACACTTTATTAGAATCGCTCTGTTTTGGATAACTCAGCCATTTCAAAACTAATTTTTATCAAAAAAACGTTGCATTCCTCGTGGAATTACATACTCTTTCATATTTCATAAGATGTTTCTCATTATCTCACAAAAAAATGTTAAGCAGAAACCTGAAATGAGGTCTCAACCGAAACTATAGATCCCTTTAATCATTGATCTTTGTGTAAGTACAAACACAGCAGAAGAATCTAGACGTGAGTTGACTGTTACCGATAAGCGTACATGCCTCGTGCACCTGTTCGCTCATGGGCAATATTTGTCGTTTTCTTAACACAGCAAGGAAAATTTGATCAGAATCGGATGAAAATTAAGGAAGTTATGACGTTTTGAAGTTTTGCTGATTTTTCAGGAAACATTTTTTAACAGTCAAAATAAATATGCAAATAGTGAAGTGATGATATCATCCCCTCACAACTTGTTATATAGTTTGTACATACAATTCTGAAACTTCCAGCTTGTCATTCAAACATAATTACACCCCAGTCTCAAATCCTAATATATCCAACACCATTACTCTGAAGTTAGTCAACCAGGAATGACATGACAGGGCGGTGAGTTGGCTCAGTCGGTAGTGCGTCTGCCTCACGATCACGCGGCCCGGGTTCGAACCCGAGTCTGGACTGAGCAATGTTGTGTGTAAGCATACCGTTCCCTCTAGCAAGAGGCAAAACACTCTGTCCCTCGGATAGGACATAAAATGGCGGGCCCGTGTATGAGAGAATAACAACTCATGCACGTAAAAGAACCCGCTTCATTCATTCATCGCAAAGAGCAGGGTGTTTAACCCAGTGAAGTGGTCCCACCTCACATCCAACTGGACCCCATGGAAGACCAGCTTAACGTAGCTGAATATGGGCTATCCTGCCATCTTCTTAGATGGAAATGAACAAATAAACAAACAGACATCATGTTTTACAATTTGATAACAGAAACAAGGATTTTTCATTAATTTTCTGTAAATGATGATTCAAAAATTGTGAGATGACATCACCAGCTCACTCAGCTCACGCATTTGCAAATCCATAACTGTTCTGCAGAGATTCACCTCCCTATGTGAACAATAGTGTATTGAAGAATTCAACAGTACACATAATACTTACGTTGATTAGAAAGGTATTTTTTATTCAAAAATTCAAATGAGAAAAATAAAATCAAATTTTCAAGTTACCAAGACTTGATGTATGTACCTACTTTTCATTTTTAACTTAATTACAAAAAATGCAATTAATCAAATTATTATTTTATGAATTATATATTACCAGTATTGCAATTTTTTAAGAACATATTATATCTTCATCAAGCAATTACTGTGAAGATATTGGAAAAAGGAGCTTGATGAGAGTGAAAACAGTACTTAAAGAGATGATATAGTTTTGGTTGAGATGGGGCTTCAGGTTTCCAACTTTTTTTGTGAGGTAATGAGAAACCTTTCACGAAATATGAAAGAGCATACAATTCTAAGAGTTATTCAAAGTTTATTTAATGAAAATTGGTTTTGAAATGGCCAAGATTTCTAAACCATAGAGGTCCTAATAAAAGGTAGGCCTCACTTTTTACCAGAACCACTTTGATTCTGGATATCTCAGCCACTTCAAACTTGTTTTCATCAAATAAACTTTGAATTCCTCTTTATAGTATTGTTTGCTCTTCCATATTCATTACTGGTTTCACAAAAAATAAAAAAAAAACAATCAAAACCATATCATCATGTGTCAATTTCTTCATTGGTAAGAATTCATTACCGTTATGGCCAATCCCTTTATTGGCAAAAAAAAAATATACGTACAAGCAAACATAAGGAGAAGAACACATCTGTATAACAAAGCCTTTTTAGAGTGGTATGTAGGAGTCTATGGTTGAAGTAGTAAACCCTCAAACTTTTTTTGTAGTGACTTTTCACCTCCATCAATAGCAGGTCAATCCTGTGAAAAGGAACATTTTTGTATGTTTGCTCCCTGCCAGTCCTCATTTCTTTTATGACAGAGATATTGACTACCAGTCAGGGGTGTGTGCTGTATTTGCAATTCCTTCATTTCAAGAGAATAATCATGCACTGGTAATTAACAGAAGCGGATTGGAAATAACCACAATACAAAGTCATAGAAGTGCTATTTGCCTTGAACTTTATCTAGTATTGATAAGCCCGTCGTAATTACCAGGCAACTGTATTCTGACTCAAAAGGGTGATTATATTTCTTCCTCAGCTTAATACACCCAAGCCAATCAGAGTTGTAATTCAATAAACCTGTTTCCCAGTCCCTCATGTCCCTCCCTCCAACCTCCCCATTCCCCAATGGATCACTCCAGAATAGGCACGTCCACTAAAATATAAAAATAGGGCCTACAGTCCCATCATGTTGAAACTATTTCTTTGCTGCTTGTTGATAATCAACCACGGTGTCAATAGCTGAACTCGTGGAACATTCTCTGTTTCATCTCCAGCACCTGAAAATTATCAAGAAAACAGGAGAAGTAATAAAAATAATTTATATGATTCTGATTATTATTACCATAATCATCATCATCATTCTTGTTATAATTGTCATCATCAACATCAATATCATCATTCTCATCACAATTACCATTATTTGATTTCTTCAAATTCACATTGTGGCTTGTTTCTAAGGATTACTTCTCTCTTGAATTTAAGAATAACGAGGACAAACTGTTGAGAAATCAATGTTAGATATTAATGTATACATCTAAACATGGCAGGTCTTTTCAGTTGTTCAGAAATCAATACTAAAAGATATATATAGAAATATATCTATATATATATATATATATATATATATATATATATATATATATATATGTGTGTGTGTGTGTATATATATATTATATATATATATATATATATATAAGAGAGAGAGAGAGAGAGAGAGAGAGAGAACAGAAGGCATGAGAGATATGAACTAAACTACAGAGTACAGAGAGACAGTGGAATGTACTCAATTGGTGAGGTTTTCTGAGAATATCATGAGTTAGTTATTTGAATAAGCAAAATATTTCATCATCAAGAATTTTTGATACTTACAGGCTCTGGATTATCATTTCCATGGAATGACGGGCCCTTCTCTCTTTTCTTCTTCTCAGTTCCATGCTGATATTTTTAGGGAAAAATGAGAGAATATAGATCAAAATATCATGATAATGACACATGTAACCAATGAAGAAAGATACATGTACATGTAGGCCTATAGTATACCATCATTGCATCAATTCCACAGGTTCAATCAATGCAGATTGATGGAAAGAAAAAATAGAATATTAAAACTCAGAATTAATTGTTAGTTGCTACGCTTCTCATGGAACTTTGACTCTATAGCCAAGATAGTTTATTTTATAGACCACTGCTTTTACTTGAAAGTGACAACATTCATGCTGAAAAATGACAAAAGTTTTCCATTAAATCGTCTCTCCTGACTCTATGCACAAATAGCCCATACTACTGCAGCCATTCAGATAAGTGAACAGAGGTCTGCTGATATAAATTATCATTTCTGATCTGCCAATAAGCAGCATGTAGTTGCTTCCAGCTTGAAGTAGTTCACTGCTCAGCATTTACAGAAATTTACACAAAATACAACGAATGCCTTCTTGTATTCCACAGCACAACTTAATCAGAGCGGCCAATATGACGTACAATATTTTGCATGAATCGCAGTGATAACAATCATCTATTGATGTGTAATATATTTGTTTGTTTGTTTGTTTGAGTATTTGCTGTTTGTTTGTTTGTAGTTCTGTACAGTGAGTGTGATAGCTCGCTAAAAAAAGGAATGCTACAGGGAAACGAATGCTAGTGTCTGTCAGAATGAAAGAGAACTCTCTGGGATAACGCACCTTGGCCTGCTTCTGTTGCTTCCTGAGATATTTTTCTTCCAAGTTCCTCTGCAAGGTCACTCTCTCCTGATGAGACAAAAATATGTTTGAACAGAACTATTTATCTTTCTAGTGTGTCTGATTTGGGTTTTTTTCTGTTTCTACAACTCAAAGTTCAAAACTACACCAGACACGCCCTTATATCATTGGGTGCATGTCACGAGACCGACACCCACGGGTCATACAGCCCACGAGTCATACAGCTCACAAGTCATACAGCCCATTAGTTTGACACTATAAGCTATCAAGGCCCACGAGACCCACACATTAAGCCCCTCGTTGCATCTGTCAAACTTGTGGGCAGTTTTTACTTGATGTCGAACTCACTGGGCTTTATTTGCCTAGTGTCGATTTCATGGGCTGTATGACTTGTGAGCTGTATGATTCATGAACCTGTGTTTTCAATGTCGAACTCGTGGGCTGTATGACTCGTGGGTGTCGGTCTAGTGGGATGACCCCATCTAGACCTATTTCCCGTGCACCACAAAATCAAGGCCACCTCTCTACTAGATATTTGAAATGAAAATCATTGTCAGTGAAGGCTTGCATTGCAAAAGTAATATCTAAATTAATGATCAATCAAATCTCAAAACATAACAGTTTGCACATTTTGGACTTAGAATGAAGACAGAAACACTAAACACATTAAAGATATTTTCTTGTTCTCTCTTTACACATGGCTCAATGTGACACCCAATGGCTCAAAACTACTGTTAAGTCACTTTCAGGACAATGTGATGGGTGCAGGCTTTCATGTCTTGCATATCAACTTGCTGTTTAATGAACACTTTGGAAGACTGAAAATAAGACCAATATTACATCCACTATAGCTCTTTCACTTTCACGATTAACAAATTATCGCAAGGTATCATATCTATTTCGACCCAATCATAATCCTGTTTCTGACAAATATATGAGGAGACTGTCTTGTTACATAATAATATTTCAATCTTCAGTAATGCAGAAAGCATTTTTTTCCTGTGGATTTGCAGTGGATAATTGAGGTGCATTGATATTTATGCCAAATTGTACTACAAGACTGGGCATTGTTATGTCATAGTTTCATCAGGAATCGAACTATGCATGGGGGTCTTGATTGAAGGAAGCCAATCTAGGCCATTTATTGAGCAAAATAAAACACGAAAGTAAGTCAAATTAGCGTCTGCAATAACAACCTTGAAACTTTGAAAGCACCACATCCTCATGCTTGTGTAACGATGCCCATAGTAAAACATACACGCACACACGCACACACACACACACACACACACACACACACACACACACACACACACACACACACACACACACACACACACACACACACACACACACACACACCTGTCCTTTAGAAGTATAGCAACAGGTATCACAAATAATTTTTGGTGCAGTCAAATATGATTATATCATCTTGGTATACTCACTCCTTCAGGTTTGTCAGCATTAAACTTTGGGCCTCTCCCTTTTGCCTTCTGCTTTCTACCTGCAGTTGGAGACTAGAGTAGATTCGGGGAGGATAAAAAAAGAGTTACTACCATTTTTGCATTGTTTGCATTGTCACTGTATGTTTCAAAATGTCTAGGTAGACATCAATTTTTATCACAGCGTGTTAAACTTTTTTCTTTGTGGATTGAGATGTAACTGGTGAAGTATTATGTGTGGGAGGTGTTCGTATGTGTGTGTTCTGCAGGTTTATAAAAATCAACAAAATCATGAAAGAATGGAAGGTCAACAACTTTGTTTTTCTTTCTCTCTCTCCATATCTATTTATATATCCATCTATCTATTTATCCATCTAACTATCCATCCAGTTATCTATTCCTCTATCTATCATCTATCTATCTACCTATCTAACCATCCATCTATCCATCCATCTGTCATCCATCCATCTATCTATCTATCCATCTATCCATCTATTCATTTACCTATCCATCTATCTATCCATCTATCCATCTATCTATCTGTATATCTATCCATCTATCTATATATCTATCCATCTATCTATCTATATATCTATCTATCTATCCATCTATCCATCACCATATTCTATCTATATATATATCCATATATTTATCTATCTATTTCTATATCCATATGTCTATCTATCTAGCTAGCTACATGTATCTATCTATTTATTTCTCCAAAGCTTCCAAGACGTTGCCACTTTCCACTTTTGTTTGACGACCACACATGATCATCTCGCACCAAGAATCTCAAAATCTAATCTTCTTTCACAAATTAAGAGATCTATTAATAGAGACAAAAGTCACATGACCTATATACACTCACGTGTGCAGCATTCTTCTCGTGTTGGAATTGGAAGGCGGGGCTCTGGGGAGGGGACGGGAACAGCGGTGGAGGGGGTGGTGGCGGGAAGCCATTTTGACCCTCGTGTAGGAAGGAGGGACCCTTGGTCTTGGTCTTGTGTTGAGTCTCGTTGATCTCATGGACAAAGACACCGTTGGCAAACTGGAAATCATCCTGGCATATACAGGACAAAGAGGGCGCCATGAATATTTAACAAGTGTGACGTGACTGCATTGTATTTTTTTTGTTGTTGTTGTTGATGATGATACTTGAGAAATTTATAGGGAGAATCCAGTTGCAGAGTTAAAGCAGTGATATACAGATAAAGACATGCTTACACACAAACAGTATGCATATGATTTATGAACACAAAAATAAAGATTGCATATATCTCTTAATCAAAGGGGTAAACAAGCAAAGTAAGCATAATACTATAAGGATGCATGCCAGAAACAATTTAATTGACATGTAGGCATTGATTAACAACGCTTTAATACTAAAGGCCAATACTCCTCAACGAGCAATAGTATTAAAACTAAAACCTAGCCTTGCAACGCAAGTCAAGGTTTCTTTCCAAAATGGTATTGTAACTAGGAAAGAATATCATGCAAAAAGAACAAAATAAAAGAAAAAAATGATGAAAGATTCCATAAAGGACAGGCTGGCTGGAATCTCTTCCTTACCACTGGGGACGGAGCTGGTATGAGGGGTGCGCTGAGATTGGGCGGGGCTCTCTTGGGTCGATGGAGACGCCTCAGCAGCCTCTCCCGCCTTCTGCGCCTCTGGCGATCGACCTTCTCCGCGGCCTTCTCCGCCTTCTCGGAGGCGTCAGCAAAGATGATGACGTAACAGCAGCACGCAGCTACGAGAATCACGACCAGGACAAAGATAGCGCCCCCTATCGCTATGGCGATGATAGCTTCGATGCTCAATCCTTCGGCAAAGGAAAGTAGTGGCGGAGAGAGATGTCACAATATATAAGGCAATGGCAAATAGTGAAATTTAATTTGCGTACATTGTACCTTATAAAAAGTACAATGTACCCTGTTTTTTATTACTTATTCACTTTGTACGTTTATATGTTCTTGATCACGTTGGAGAAGGAAAAAGAATAAACTGACCATGCACTACCTCACATTGTCTATGCACTAGGAAGTCAGTTCCCAGTTTCACGTTTTCCAAGGAGTTATCGGAGAACTTTCTAGAAACAAAAAGAAATGCGCAAAACCACGTTTTTTAATGTTTTGATTATTAAACCCACTATGCATTGTCGAATTTTCATAGGACACATTTCTTAAAGAATCCAATAATGTATTTATCTGGATCAATCTATGAAGGCTGAGCCTTCTTCGGGCAAAATGATAATTACATAAATATGTGTGTATGAACATGAACAAAGAAAGTGAGATTCCATCGGGATTCGAATCCGAGACCTCCGGATTGCTAGACCCGTGGTCGAACTGAGTGAGCCATGCGAAGCCCTACTGTTCGTCTTCAGTGTTAGTCCCTGAAATCCCTTTGTTTCATTGCTTGTCCGGTCAGGAGTTATCATAAACCTGACATTAAACCAGAAGGATGGAAATCATCTTGGCGATAAATGCGATGGATCTCAGAAGTGATGGAGCTTTTGGAATATATGAAAAATGCAAACAAAGAGAAACTGTGTTAATTATATATAAAACAGGGCACATAGAACAGTCTGGTTCCTGAACATTAGCACTGGACTTAGATGATAAGTAACTGTAATTACCTCTATATTGACACTGTGGTCCATAATACCGCTCCACACAGCTTAAAAGGGAAAACGGGGAGAAAAAACCAAGCCAGAGATAAGGGGTTGAGTACATTGACATATATACAGGTACCATGTGCGATGAAATAGTTCCTGCCTCAAACCTAGTTAGAACAGTCTGATTCTAGAACAAAAACATAGAAATTCCCTATGAACTTTTGAATACTATCCATTATAATTAGTTGAATTGCATGCTGAACTAAAAAAAAAATCCAACGAAACCTATTTAATTTGTAATTTGGGAGAGGGTGAATTCTTGACTCGGCACAAAAATAAATCACTCTAATTTCAGGTCGTTGTCAGTTAGGAATTGGCCAATATGTGATTGAAAAATTTATATTCCCAATATTAGCAAAGTGAACTTTAATAAAAAATGAATAAAAGACTTGTAGAACAAAACTTAACCATGGGATCGGCACATTATAAACAGCATGTGATGAGGATTTAGCGGAAATGAAGTCTGTTGAAATTACATTATTTACTAGCTGCATTTAGCGGTGAGAGAATAAACATTTTGTTTCAACAAGCAATTTACTTTGATATATTGCAAAATCAAAAACTTACCTGCACGCAACATCGTAAGTGGTAGAATTTACGACGGAGCAGCTTCCTCCGTTGAAGCAGTACCCACTGGAAGGACAGATTGCTGTCAAATCAAGGGAAATAAGGTACTTTAAAAATAAGTAGGTTCTCAAGCTTATATTTTGCGAACATCATAAATGATTACGTATGTGTCGGGATGTGTATCTTTTTGAGGAGATATTTATCTTGTTCAACGATTTTGAAGTCGGCGGAGGAAAATCTTACAAAAAGAAAAACAAACAAAAAACATGCAAACAAAAAAACAAAGCCGTACAATCACAATTAGTACATGAGGTAAATGTACCTGTTGATCGAGCAGATGGGCCTCATTCGAGAGGAATATCGCACATTTTATGTCGATGTTATTATTTTGTTGAATACACTTTATGTCAGTATAGATTCCTGGATATACCTTACGCTATCCTTTGCCTTCGATTATCTACTGTTGATAGTCTGATAGTGTTATGTCCTCCGTCATGTCCATTTTACTCATTGATTGATAGTTTTTACTTTCAGGGTCCTGTTCTCTCAAGCTGGAGTTATAACTGATCATTTAATCAATTATAAACATGACCCTCTTAAAAATTGACCATACCTTTTAAGCAACTATAAGTCGCCGTTTTATTAATAGATTTCTTCGTTCTTGTAATTTATAATTGATTGCTGTGACTCATAATTGATTGTAAAATGGCAATTGATTTGTAGAATTAACATTATTTCAGGACTTAAAATTGATTTCTGGGACTCATAATCAACTACAAGATTTGATCAATTGGGGCCATATTTGTTTGTTTGTCGTTGATGTTGTTGTTTATGTTATTTTTTCCGCTAATAGATGAGAAAACATCACCTTGCACCTACCGTTACTGCATGACAATAAACATAATTTCAAAATATATGTTTGCAATCTTCAACTAACCAGAGATATTCTCATACCAGCTGAAATCCAAACACTATAACAGAGCCAGCATCCGTTAACAACTCATAAGATATCAACTTGGTCATTAATTGGTGAATAGTGGCAATGCCTTGCTCAAGGAGATACTAAAACGCTGTCAGCTAAAAATTTGAACCACGAGCCTCCAAGTTCACTCAATTAGTCTCAAACCGCTAGGCCACAACACATCATAATTTTTAAAAAAGGGGGAAACCTTACCCTGCACGCTTCTCGCAGTAGCTCCCTCTACGATCTCAAGATACAGTCCTGTGCTGACCCCTTCCACCAGTTCAAGGGTCACTGGGGTCACCGAGTCGTCAAACATCTCCCTCACTTCAACGGTAGAGGGCGCGTCGGTGGGGTCGTAGGTCAAAGTATACTCCACAACGATGCTCCCGGGGCTCAGAAACAGGATATGAGACATGCGGAATGGTGACTGCGAGCCATAAACACGCTCGAACTGTAGGAGGGGAAATGGCAGTAAGTTCATATCAGCTTTAGATGTCTACATTAATCTCAATTCTAGACGGAACAGTTTTCAATTCAAACATTATTTTAGAGCATTTAGAGTAATTATAATAATGATTATGATAATAATGATAATGATGATAATATGTCATCCATGCAGGATATTCAGGCCCTATTTGTATGTCTGAGCGATAAAAGTTATAAGAGGCTATATACTTGAAAAAAACCAAACATAATATGCATGCGTTATGATGAATATATTGAGACAGTTTTAGAAAAAGCTGGTGTTAGGATGCAGTTTTTGATTTCGTTCTTTTAGAACAAAATTACTGAAATATGGAATATACATGATATTCACAACGAGTATAAACATACTAGATGGAGGTGTTGCGGGGTTTTTTTTTCTCTCAACTATTAATATCTTAATCGAATAAAAACATTTGCTTTTCCTTCAATGAGTTGAGTGGTTGCCACAATGTTTGAAAGAAAAAAGAATGTGTGCCATACAATAATTATTCATTACCTCAATGTTCAATGCAATTTGTATCCATGCACTAGCAATTCAATTATCAATAAATCTTCACAATACTGTTGAGACGTTATAAATGTCATGATGTTGTTAATACTGTACTCACGTGATCATAGATCCTGTCGGACAGGCTCAGGTAGCTGCTGCTCGTCGGGTCGGAGCAGCACGCCTGGAAGTCGACCGGGACCGTCCCGGGGGTCTCAATACTCTTCAGCGTGAACTGGCCTCGGAATTCAACCACGTCTATAAAAAGCAGGATGATGAAGTAAATAAAAAAATAGTTGGACAGGTTTGTCACTTGGATAGATAGCGGAGGGACGATGGCGGTATTTTTTTGATATACCGTGCATTGCTAGATGTATTTCATGCCAAATATGCAATTCCCAAACTGCTTTGTAAAGCTTGCAGTTTGCGGACAGCACAACAGTATATTTGAAGAGCTTGCTTCCAAAAAGCACTAAATCCATTGAAAAATGATGGATTTAGCGCCTTTGGGAAGCAAGCTCTTCATATGCTGGTTTTGCATTTTCGTAACTTGTCATAGTACACAGGTCTGGCTAGAACTAGCATGGCATACTGAGATTTCTGTAGATAGCAACCTGATTGTTTGAGTCATGCTCCATAGAATAATCTTATCCATCGAATAGCAGTATTCCGTAAGGATGGTGTTTCCTTACGAGGCTTTTTCTTAATTTTATCAAGAAGGACACTAACACAAAAATATTGCCTTTTAGAGGAGCAATACCTATCCCCGCGAAAGCACTTTTTTTTTTTGTTCTTTCTTATTTGCCTCCGAGACAAGGTATTCCCGACCAAAGCGCGCAACGCTGAAGGAAAAATATCGTCTCGAAGGAGAGATATAACTCCCAAAGGACTGCCGTTATACGACAACGATAAACAAGGCAATATACTGAGTAATGATATAGTTCTATATGCCACAAAAGCAAAATCATTTCAGTCTAACTCCGTCGGCAGCCAGTCAACTTGTTGAATTATAATGACCTGACGTGACGTCACTGCTCGTAATATAATGATTTTAATCCTCGCACCAATAGTTGTATTATGGCCAATCATCGACTAGTATTTTTGTAGACCATTTGAATATTGAGCAATGTGCTAAGATTGTCTTCATGGACTAAAAAAGAAAAAGGCGCGCGGTGCAGCCATTCTCTTCATGTGCACACTCTTAAAATACTATACATCTCTTACATTTTTCATTAGAAAATAATGACAATGCCACAGTAAATGTTGATGTTCCAGCTTGTGTACTCACTGAGGTCGAAGGTGTCTGTCAGGACAACGTTGGATGTGGCGAACGAGTCCCCGTTAGGCCCTGTCAGAGCCCCGAGGAAGATGTCCTTAATGCCCTCCTCATTGTAGTGGGAGGAGGCGCAGAAGATGAGCAAGAAACCAACTACGTAGTTGTCATCGTTGTCGAAGCGGCTGCTGGTAATCTGGACGCCGACGAAGTCCGCGGCGAGGGAAGTAAATGAGAAATAGTATTAAACAAACAACACAGTTTTGGTGACGATCTGTTTCAGCACGTTCGGTAGGACCCCATGCGTGCTAGATTGTTCCTTAAAATGATAGATTCTTCTTTGACGATTTTTTTTTTCTTCAAATGATAGAATTTATTGATTTCTCGAAGCAACATAATTTTACAGAGGATAAATGAATTACAAAGTTATTACTTCAACACAAAAACATTTCTTTGATACAAACAATTTAAACACATATCTGTGATTTTATACTTTTTTTTCAAATATTTAGATATCTTCTTACTAAAAACATACTATAAAGGGTCGTACATGCGAGAATGCGAAAATAGGATAAAACAACTTTTGGCAGTCCGAAAGCCCGCCCGGGCCCGCCCGACATGGCGACGACGAGTGCACATTGAATAACTTCCACAGGACCATTGCAATTGACTACACACAGCCCCGCCGCCGTACACAAGTGTAACACTTGAGCTCAGCGACAGGGCCGCGCACAGCCACATTGCAATGTACAGCTAATAAAAGGAAATTCGTAAATACTAATAGGCCCCATGGACAGAAAATCTAGAAATTAGCAAACAACATTCACCCGCCGTCCCCACGCTCAGGCAGGCCCCCAGCGGACTTCCGGCAAGCCATTGGAACGCCAAGGATGCACCCTGCCCGAAAGTATGTACAGTGTATACATTTACATTTGATACACACGCCACACCCAGGTAGGCTCCTAGAAAGCCACCGGGTTGCCACGAACATACCCTGCCCGAAAGCATGCATAAATAAACTTACATCATAACAACGTTAAAAGAAACTCGCGGGTACATAGACCTTTAAACTATTTTCATGCATACCTCCCCGGCAAAGGTTGCTCCAGGCAACCCGTAAACACGTCAATATCCACCTGACGTTGCAACAACTAAATGTATGCAAAGTGGATTCCAAGTATGGAATTATTTTCTACAAACAAAATCGAATGTTACCAGTTTCCGAGAGAAAATACCTCCATATATTTGACTACGAACCAAATGAAAGTGTTGCATCAGCCCCATCCTTGAATCATCAAAAAACATGAAATACACTATATTAACGAAACAACATCAGACAGTTCAAATAAGTTGAACATGTCTCCATTTATCTAAAAACACAGTGATTTTACCTTGTTTTAGATATATAATTTCTTCAATTTCATAATGATGTTTCAAAGCTTTTTGAAATAACGCCAAAGATAATGTACCGTTCTTACATCTTGTGGCGAATATGTAATATTTGGCATATAAAAAAACAGAATTCAATGTAGTGAAAGGACCATTTAAGATTCCAAATATGAAATCGTTAAATGTGAGAATAACTTCGTCTTTCAAAACTTGTCTTTGGAACTCTCTCAAAAAACGTTGAGTATAAGGGCACTCCCAGAACAAATGTGTAATTGTCTCGGTTGTATCTAAACAAAAGGTACATAAATCAGAATCTGACAAACCAATTTGTTTTAGCAGTTTATTCACCCCGAGGATGTTGTGTAGAATCTTGAACTGAAAATAACGCAATTTTGTCGACAATGAACTTTTAAAAGGAATGAGATTTTTTCCAGTCAGTGACTGGTTCTATCAAAATTGAATTCCATTTTTCTTGTGATTTTGGAACTTCACGAAAATTATCTACGCATTTTCTATGAATAAATCTACATACTTTAGGAGCTTTCTTAATTTCAAGAATTAGTTCTTCTTGATAATTTTTATCTTGAGTTTGAGGTTTTTTTACAAAATTTTTCCAGTTAAGAGGAATTGCAGATATGATGGAAAAAAAATCCAAAAAATTGCATTGAATTTCATATTTATTTCTAAATTGTGAAAATGAAAGAAAATTACCCTGTTCATTCAAAATATGACAAATTCTCGTAATACCTTTATTTATCCAATTATGCTTAATAACAACTTTTCCATTAATTCTAATGCAAGAATTATTCCATATAACCTGATTATGAATATATCTGTCAGGAGGGTTCTGAGAAAAAACTAAATTACTCCAGCAGACAAGAATTTCTCGTATGAATATATTTCCGACCTGATTAATCATATCCTTGCAATCAAGATTACAAATCCAAAATAAGTCTCCACCGAGATCTTTCATTGACAAGTCAAAAAAGCATTTGACGATTTTACTAGAAAATTAAACATCAAAACTCCCAAAACAGGATAAAAACACACTATGATATCAAACCAGTTCTATGACTTTGTCCATTACCTGGTTTTTTGGTCCAAGCTCATTTTTCCATTGACATTATTGGAGGAATGTACCGGATATCTGAGAAGAGTTTGGTCTAAATTTGACTCCTAATACTCACGTCATCTTGAAGGTTTCTCTGCCGGTACGAGCCGGCGAACACTCCTTGCAGTCCGCGAACCACGTCCATTGTCACCTGCCCGTCCAAGGCAATAGTACCTACACAGTTTGACAGAGTAGACACACAAATACAATTCTTAACAGAATTGTACCACAAAGAACAATGCTAAATATTGGCATGCTATTTCTTTCGGCAACAATGCATGCATCACGCTCGTTTTGGGAAGATCAGAAGACCGTATTCATTGTGTCAAGTCAGTACAACGAGACAGATCTCACGCAAATAGACAGCTGGATAGACTCATAGCTATACCGTATGTCCAAAAAAAAATTACAACGGGACCCTCCGCAATGATATCTCTAAAAATAGTGAATCAATCTAAATACAAATTCAGAGTATGAAACTATAACTCATTGCCCACATCTTACGGAAAATCCCATTCGATTTGCTTCAGTGGTCAAAGAGAAATGAGAAGTTTTGTAGAGGATGTCAGAAATCTCTTCCCTCCAAGTTCTGTCTATTGTATTCACACACAAGAGCATCGAAGTGCTAAACTTGGAAGAATCAGACTCATGACATGCTTTACAACAATCAACATTTCTCTGTGACCGCTTAACCAAATTGAATGCGGTTTTCTGCGAAATAGAGCTAAGATGTTATATTTCAAGACTCTGAAGTAGCATTTAGACAGTTTAATCATATTTGGTGTTATCAATGCGAAAATCTGATTGTAATTTTTTGGGGACATAATGTATAGGAGATGAATACTGGGATTATCAAACAAGTCTACGCATGCTATCATTGACGATCTCGAGGCCTATCACGGGAGAATGAAGACATTTATGCTTCGACTGTTATTCTACAACTAGCAGCACCCGTGGAAATCCACGGGTCTGAGGGGTTTAATTTTTTTTTTTCTCATAATACGATTTTGCACATTTTTATTGAAGAAATAAAAAGAAAAGTCTTCTCATTCTTTCGTTAATTGTGCTGTCTTCTAAATGACCACCCTTCCCAGAAATTTTATAATACATTTTTGTAGTATATGCCAGGCGATCCGGTCCATTGGTAGGGATCATTCCCGCCACTACTTGCTTTTATTATAGAACTGAGTTTCGAGGGGTTATTTGCACCCGTTGAAGTCCAACAGTTGTCTTGTTGCCCCTCACCCCTCCCCCCCCCCCCTCACGCACACACACATTTCCACCTCCGCAGGGCAAAAAACAAAAACATTCAGGGAAAAATTACCAAAAACGCAAATGAGATTCCCGGAAAGTTCTGCTCACAGGTTGTTCCCGTCGAAACGGGAAGATATTAACGCTATGACTTTGATTACCCCCTGCTCTTGCATCCACGCGGGCACCCGCGGGAATCCACGGCTGGTCTCAAGGCCTCGGTTTGTTTTGTTTTTTTTTTTTCATGTTTCTTTTCCCCACGTTATGAGAGAAAAATAAGATATATCTTCTTAATTTTGCTCCCTCCTTTTTGTTTTTAATCACCAAAACTTGGCTTGATATATCATATTAATATAGAACTACATCTGCTTCAGATTGTACATTATCATAATTAGTATTAGGCCTACAATTATTGCTCCTATTATTGTTATTATTATATCATTATTATCATTATCCTTATCATTATTATTATTATTATTATTATTATTATTATCATCATTGTTATTATTTGGGGAGGGGGAGATCATAGTCATCAGGTTTAATAGGCACCCGTGTGAGTAGGTTCTCACGACCTCGTATTTTTTTTCCTTTAATATTTTTCCCATGTTATGGAAGAAAGAAGAATATATACATCACTGCATTCGTCTTCATTTGCTCCCTCTTTTTTTTTCTGTCACCAAAACTTAGTTTGATAGACCATCGAACCACACATTCTATTTCCACTTGCAATTTTAAAAATAGGCGGTCGGCAAAGCGAGGTTTTCCTCTACGTCCGCTCATCTTATGAATATGTATGATTACAGCAGCTCTGCAGTAAATGAATGGACACTGCTGCGCGTGTAATCTGATATGTAAGGGTACGATCGGCAAATATATTTAGCCGCGTCCTAAACAGTCTGCGTACATATAATGACACCGGACTTGAGAGCAAACGGCGAGCAAACTAAATGACGTACCTGAGCTGCATATAGTATTCTGCAGTTGTGCAAAATACAATTACATAACCAACGTTCGTTGTTTTCATTTGGGGACGCCAATAATGGCGAACTGTACGTAAATGCCCTTGTAGTCCATATCACGCACACACAGATTCGTGTAACCATCGTCAATACATTCAGTACACGTAACAGGCGGAGGCAAAGGTACATCACAGAACTCACACAGTGTAGAGTGTGTATAGAGTTCTGCGAGGTACATTGTGTGTGTGCGTGCGCGTCCGCCGGAAGATGTCAGAGATTTCGCTGCACCATCATCTTTAGTATCCCCCAGTGTCTCTGCAAGCTAAAAGATGTAAGATCGAGAAAGCAGGAGGCCAGCGCAGGTTCGGTGAATATTGAAACGCTCGGCTCTTTCGTCACGCACAAAAATGCATTATGCATGTAGCTAATTAATTTTCCTTTTTCGTCCTCGACGTCGACACGTAGGCGGAGAGGGGACGAAACCCGCGCCATTCGATGTAGGATACTCTCCTGCGGCCGACGGCACCGGTCGCAGCTGCCCGGAGCCGACGGCTCGGGAGGAGATAGAGAAACCAGCAACGCCGAAATAAAACAGGAAATACATAAGGCCGCGACAACAACAACAACTTCGAGTATTATAGTATAGGACAGTTACTGAAACATGCTCATGTTACAATATCCCATAATGTACTATTCTTCGGAAAAAATAGAAATGCTAGGTCTCGACTTGACTCAACAAAGTGACGTATCATTGTGTTTTGATATATTTTACCAAAGTACAGTACACATGACACTGAGTTGAATAACGTAACTTTCGCCAAAGTTCATTTTGCGTTCTATTTCATTGCTTGTAATACAGTAAGCAATATAACGCTCAACGTTGGTGGCTCACTTTGTTTGACTTCAACGAAGATGACGAATGAGCAGACGGCAAAATTTCCGCTGGGGTCCTCCGCCACGTAGAGTATGGTGGAAGTGCCCACGGGAAAACGCGAGCCGGATGCCCGTCCCGACGGACGCGTGATTGTCACTCTCCCGGAGTTATCCGTGGCGCCGGGTGTCGACCACAGCGCGCGCACGTCAGAAATGGCGTTTGCAACATAGAGTGTCTGGTCGTCCGGGCATGGGGAGATGAAAGGTGGTTCCAAGTCTGTGGACAAAAGTTTGTCATACCAGTGATGATGGGAATATTGGTATTGATACAGCGGTAAAGATAAAACAGTAAAAATCAACGACAAAATGACAATCATGTGAGGCGATCCGTCATTATTATTTTCATCATTGTCATAATTTTCATAACACGTCTTTCGAGTACGTCGTGTTGATAAAACGCACTAATTTTCTTCTTATTATCACCCCATTCATATCAATATGAAATCAATCTTACACCTAAAGTTCGCTCACTCCATTCCCCTGTATAGGCATTGCAGTCGAGCAACCATGTCAAACTTTCCGCCAATCAGTAGCCCTGAATGTATAGGGATCAACAAAAGCTACGATTTACACCATCGTTCCTAAAGGACGTACACACTATGGTAAATCTGTAGAACACCTAAACGAGTTATTGAATGCCTCTGCTTATTATTGCTGCCTACACTGTCTATTTCGGGTGTTAATTAAGAAGGGCGCCCCATGTAGTTTGATAACAGACATTTTAGTCAGCAATTTTCGTTTGTTGTTTGTTCTGATGTGCAACGTATTCTTTATGTCGTCGAACATTTTGAGTGCCTTTAGATACAACGGCCGCATAATTCTTTATGAACATATTTATATGCAAACTACGGAATCTAATTGCGCGAGCTCAGCGAACTGCTTCACAACATTGTCAGTTTGCCCAACATTCTGCGTTTTGTCATGATTGCAAGGGCATAGCAGGAGGAAAGCGGTGATGCAACATTATCACTTGCATGCTTACCAATGACCTCTACGACGAACCCGCAGTAGCCGATATTTCCCGCGCTGTCCATGGCTTGGTATTCGACATCGTACGACCCGAGTTCCAACTCCACCCCTGGCTGATAGTTGGAGGTGATGTCGACATTTGGGTCCTCGTCGTCCGTGGCCGTAATCGTCGGCCACGTCACAGTTGCTGATGACGTTCCTTCGTCGGCAACGAAGTTCAGTGTCCCGACGGGGCAGTTGTCGAAGACGGGAACGGCCTGATCAACTGTGGAGCAAGATCACCATGATACCAGATTCATTTCGTTTCTGTCTACGTGCAATTGAGCATTTGACATCTGATCAAAGAAAATTCGAGCGTTATGTCCAATTTCTTAGAGCACAACGAATGACACGCGCATACTGTTAGTCTTATATGCTCACTATGTCTTTGCATTACCCTTTTCCACTCTAATGCTTACGTAAACGTTGTTAATGTTAGAAATGGGGAAGAAGGTATAATATACATGTACCTTCTTACCTTAATATTAAAATCCTTCATTCTTCAGGATATTATCTTTCAAACCATACACACAAGACAGGTAGCAATTGGGCATAAGTGGTTTCTGGAAGTTATTGGTGCGTTTATTTTATCAACACTCTTGTTCCCTTGATTAGGCTAACAGAAAAACAAAATAAGTTGAAGAGCGAGAAATTGATGAATAACAAGAATCATTTCCCCATATTATACATTTGTCATCATTGGTAACACATTGGGCCATTAGAATCACTGACTTGAAAGTTTTTATTTTCATCGACTCTTTGTTTTGAGTCCCAATTGATGCATAAAACTCCATAGCGTTGTACACACTGATCAAAGTTCTTGGCACAGAAATGATTAAAAAAAAAGCACCTATTTAGTTTGATCCAGATACATATATATTCTAGCTGCCAGTACCTGTTATTGTGACGGTGAACTCGCACTCGGCCGTGTTTGGGGGCGTGGCCTCGTCACTCGCGACATACCGCACCGTGTAGGTTCCAGCGAAGAAGAGCTCGGGATTGGACGCCGTGGACGTGATGGTCGGTGCCACGCCCGAATTGTCTGACGCCGTCGGCTCATCCCATCGCACGATGGCCGAGTTGGTCCCTTGGTCAAGCGGTTGGGTTATGTCGCTGGGACAATCTTGCAAGACGGGCGGTTCAGCATCTGACAAGAAAACAGAAGTAAACGTGGCTTGATCGTGTTCCTACCAGGATTATGTGCAAACATCTCCATCAAAATAATTTCTGTGAAATTCTTCCTTTTTTTATAGCATTAACTCTGCACAAGAATCATCGTGATAAATCAAGCGTCGTCTGTTGAATGAGGTTGAATCGCTAGTTATTTCATGCCTCGAGCATGCGCACACTCATTCCAAGACTTGACAGATTATGCAAAAAGCAGAGAGAAACAAAGCGCCTAATATAGTTACGTGAAAGTGATTACTTTTTTTTTTCAAATGATAGAATTTATTGATTTCTCGAAGCAACATAATTCTACAGAGGATAAATGAATTACAAAGTTATTACTTCAACACAAAAACATTTCTTTGATACAAACAATTTAAACACATATCTGTGTTTTTTATACTTTTTTTCAAATATTTAAATATCTTCTTACTAAAAAACATACTATAAAGGGTCGTACATGCGAGAATGCGAAAATAGGACAAAATAACTTTTGGCAGTCCGAAAGCCCGCCCAGGCCCCCCCCCCCCCCCCCCCCCCGACATGGCGACGACGAGTGCACATTGAATAACTTCCACAGGACCATTGCAATTGACTACACACAGCCCCGACGCCGTACACAAGTGTAACACTTGAGCACAGCGACAGGGCCGCGCACAGCCACATTGCAATGTACAGCTAATAAAAGGAAATTCGTAAATACTAATAGGCCCCATGGACAGAAAATCTAGAAATTAGCAAACAACATTCACCCGCCGTCCCCACGCTCAGGCAGGCCCCCAGCGGACTTCCGGCAAGCCATTGGAACGCCAAGGATGCACCCTGCCCGAAAGTATGTACAGTGTATACATTTACATTACACACGCCACACCCAGGTAGGCTCCTAGAAAGCCACCGGGTTGCCACGAACATACCCTGCCCGAAAGCATGCATTGAAAGTGATTACTAGTTGTTGCTTCATGTGTAGTATAGCATTTTTTATGACAGTATATGACACACTTATATTTCATTTTCTCATCAGTAACAGCAAACTTGACATAGTTTGCTAAACTTTGCAGAGGGCTCACCTTGTACCACAACAGTGAACACGCACGTCGCTGTGTTGCCTCTCACGTCCGTGGCTGTGTAGGTTACGGTGACTGGTGTGTGGTAATACACGCGTAGCGGTTCTGAGTGAGTCATCGTTATCTAGACAGACGCAACGAAATATTTTGGTTTTATTTTAGAATACTGTACATTATCTTAACTAGATACAAGTTTGGTGCGTTTACGTTGATTTTTTGGTTTGTTTTGTTTCGTATTTTAAACTTAAAAACCTGTAAGCGTTTCTCTGCAGGTGCACCATAAAGACCCGGGATGCCATGTTATGGGAAGACTAGCCCGACTCGGATACACTCTCTCTACTCGGATATCATCGCTGATAGGAATTCTTTTTCTAGAAAGACTTCTTTAGTCGGGATTTCCGAATGTGCGAAATTAGATCGAGTCAATCGGGTCAACATTCTCTCCCACACTTGGTCTTCTGTCGGAGAGGGCGTTCTTCTTTCTACAGGTGTAACAGAGGGCTCTCCTACAGGGAGAGACCTCAAGTTTTCGAAGTCTGTTATGAGTACCTAAAGTATGTAACAAACCTTCACCTACTTCTGCGTTGAAGAGGAAAACACATAAAAACTTTAAAATGTTTTTACCCTCTTCATCACTAACACTCATGCACAACAATAATCACCTACAACACTTCCATATACACAACTGCACATGATTGTTATGCACTTACTTATGCCCCACTCCCACACACACATTAAAGTTTTTAGCTCACAGGATACACAAATCCCAAGACCACCTCTCACCCACTTTAATCCCTTATAGCAACTGAAGATTCCGTAAATAATGACCTATTGTTCCCTGGAAGAGACAGCTGTATTACTCTCATTTTGACAACTTTCTAAATTGTGCGAAATAGCTCACAACATAGTTATTTTGTCTATCATAAGTTATTTACATATTTATATTATATATGTAATATATAAATATATATTATATATATATATATATATATAAATATATATATATATATATATATATATATATATATATATATTTGAAAGCCTATTAAGACTTTACCACGAGACTTGTTTGTCACAGAAGTAATTCTGACATACTTTTGTTGCCTTTTGACCTCTTTGAAGTTACGTAACTATACATGCATATTCTAAAAATTGAAGACAATAAAACTGGTAGAGCATAAAACTACAAAAACACGGACGGCGGTTTCGGGAGGTTCAGTTATAAATGGGTTAATCAGTCACGCACACACACGTTATTACCTGTAGGGAAGCTTGTCCTGTGTAATCGTCAGACACAGTGATTTCTGGCCACGAGACATCGGCGTAGTCCTGTCCCGCCCCGTTGTCCCGCGTGATGGTAGCAGGGCAGGTGAAGACGGGAGCAGTATCAACTGATGGATCGGTAAAGTATGATGGGGGATATTAACGCGGGGCATGGTTTGTCACGTTGCCGTATAAAACAAAGATACAGTATATCGAATGACAGAACATTATGCGCAGGCACATGCGCGGCACCAGTCCTCCCTAAAATGATTCATGAAAGCGGCTACCCTTATCTACATGTTTTTTTTTTTTAATTCAGCACTTTTCAATGCATTTTACAGATGTTTGACCACTTTTCTACATCGCCGTAATCACCTATTATTACCCTGCAATACTATGCCCGGCACAGTTTGTTCTTGAAGCCGATCCACTGCATGGGTTACTTCTTGGAGACGGACAATACAAGATTTTCCTTTTCATTTATCTCAAATTCTTAACTTTAATTCCCCATTTCTATAATTTGACACATCTACAGAATAACAGTGGAAAAATTATTGAATGAAGTAAAATTACAGTCTGTAAGGAATTAAAAGGTGTAATGGTACAGGCATAACTAAATAGTTGTATCAACCCAAAATGACGGGGGAAATGGAATATTTCCTACTATACTAATGAATAGAGCCAATGTTTTTTTTTTTTCGTCATCGACTCAATCTAAGAAAAAATATGCTGGTATAATAAATTTAATGATTTGATTTTCTTTATCAAGGATGGTCCCTCTCAGTGTTGTCACTGCTCTGCAAGTGGGACCTGGCATTATTATTGCCCTAATTTCACAAGATACTCATTTACACACTTGGATCAAAACCGACATGGTGGGTAAATACATGATCTTGTCCACGGACGTGAGAAGTAAGTTGACAGGGAATTGAACTCGAGCCCTTTTGATTAAAAGAGTTTTATCCACTATGCCACAGTGCCCTCAAAATTCTAGGCTTATTCAGATTCTTAGAAGATAGTGGGCACAGGTAAACCTGCAGGAATTGGTGAGAAATGGCAAAAGGTAGTAGCTGGATTTCAGAGATTAGGGGCCTACGGGCATTTTAGTTTTCACGCTGATATACATTCCCTTAACCCTATAAAGCCCAAGCTATTTTGACCCCTTCCAGGCCCAAGGGGGGGGGGGGGGGGCACATTGTGCCCCCCCCCCTATATAACTTCTTTATTATGTTATGTATGACCGTCATATTTGGCACATGGGTAGAGCAACTCACACTCTACATGACCCGACATTTGAAATTTCTCAAGGTCATCCACTGAGGGCGCTATTTACCAAAATATAAAGAAATACATAGGAAATATCCTAATATCATGTTTTTTCTTTTTATTTCTTTATCCCCAGTATATATGTTTCTATTTTATATCAATCATTTTCATATTTACCATAAAGAAAAAGCAAGTCAACCTTCACTATTTGTAATGGTTGAAATTTCTCAAGGTCAACATGTGGGGGCGCTATTCATTACAATATAAAGAAATATATGAAACTATGATGTACTGCTTGGAATGGGTACATATATTGGTATCACATTTCATATTTCCAAAATATTGAAATTTTGAGTTTGCAGATTGATAATATGATAATCAAATAATATTACAGGCAAAGCTTGTGTGAAAATAACCCAAAATAAAAGGGTAGTTTTGAAAAATGCTGTATTTTCGATTATTTCCATTATATCTATTGTTTGATGCCTATGTCGTATAAAAATAAAGGAAATAATAAGAAGAGCATTTCAGGGTAATTCACAACCATTATTACTTCACATTTTGGTCCTTCAGCAAATTACAGCCAAGAAAACCCCCATATCATCCACTATTATACTGTTAACTGAAATTCGAACAGAAAATCATGCAAAATCTGACGAACATGGTTGTCAGTTTACGGTTGCCATGGCAACCAGCAATATCGGACATAGCTAAATTATATATCAAAATGTTTGCAATAAGATTCTAGGAAAAGTCACCAAATTTGGTTGAAATCGAGTAAAGGGTGTGGGAGTGGCAAACGAAAATATGGTAGGGGGGCACAATGTGCCCCCCCCCCCCCCTTGGGCTTTATAGGGTTAAACGAAAAGAGCAATGGGAACAGACAGAGTGCGGACAAAAAGAAAACTTGTTATTTAATCGATACTTACTAAGCACACTGACAGTGAAAGTGCAGACGGCCGAGTTGCCATAGTTATCAGCGTAGGTCATCGTGACCCTGTCGTTTCGCCTGGTCAGGCTGGCCTGGAAGACGAAGCCGGACTCCAGGTTGGTCTGGGTCGTGAACTGACCCGAGTTGTCCGTGACCGTGGGAGATGACCACGTGACCGGCAGGGATATGACGCCGACGGGAACGTACTCGACGATGTTGCCGGGGCAACCGGTGACAACCGGTGCCTCGTCATCGACTGGGGACCAGTATTGAAAAGATGACATGCGACTGTTCAAGTGCATTTTAACAACAGAACTTTCACAACATGAAGTCGACGTAGCAGTTACAATTATTTTGCCACCAACTTGATGTTCTTTAAAGTCAGTTAACTTATTAACATCTAACATAATTTTGCAAAGATGTCACTTTGCCGTGAAATATTAATCTCCATCATCGTTTATATAACTACAGCATTTGTAATGCGTCATCGATCAAGTGGCCTATTCTGAGGCGCAGAGGGGCATAACATACATGAGCAATATTGTGTAGTTGTACATAATCATGACAGTTGAAGAACAAGGAAGAGGTAGAAATATCATATTAATCTATTTGTATATAATAAATAAACATAAAATATAAATGAACATATATCTTATCATGTTAAACAGAAATTCACTCAGCGGCTTCAATGCCATGTTTGTCTGTTTTTTAGCCCAATATCAATCATTCGGCAATTTTCGAAGCATGACAATGCAAACTTTCACATTCCATAGTAATATACTGCCAAGCAAGCGGCACGCACCTGCAACCGTGACGATAAACAAACACACAGCCGTATTGCCAACCGTGTCGGTGGCAGTGTACTCCACTGCGACGCTTCCAAGCCCGAAACTAGAACCTGGCTCGACCGACGCAACCACCACTGGCGTTCCATACTCATCCGTGGCATTGGGCGGGGTCCAAGAAACGGTTGCCTGGGTGGTTCCCGTGGCAACCCATCTCGTGATGTTGCTGGGACAGTTATCAAACTCTGGTGGAGAGGCGTCTTGGGTTTCTGTGAGTTAAAAGGGCAAAGGAAATGCATCAAATGATATTTCCTAGTTCTTTCACGCATGTGTATTCGCTCATAATGTTCTTATATATTATAAATCTTTCTATTCACGACCATGACGACAGAGGTCACTAAAAAATGCGCATATACTTTTTACTAACTTTAGGGGGAAAATAATATATATATATATATATATATATATATATATATATATATATATATATATTCTATTTGCTCATGCAGATGAGTGAAAGTTGCAACACATTAAATTTACATTTGCAATTCACTTATCAATCTGAAATTAGAATACAGCAAAGGAAATTCGGGGGAAAAACTCAGTTTTCAGGACATTAAAGCACCGGACCGAGGTCCTTAAAAAGGCAGAGAACAATATTTTTCCTTCAGCATTGATTATCTCAGTAACACGTTGAGGAAATATGTACCTCATATCAATATTGATTAAGATATTTTCAAATGCTTTTATTGTTTATACATTTACCACAATATGTTTGAAATTACAATTCTGCGTTCACACAATCTGAATAAATCATTTCATGTTACGTTTAAGGGAAACTATCCTTTAACACATACAAGCTATTTGCATTGTGCTACTCACCATTGACAATCACGGTAAAAGAACACTGGCTTGGGTTATAACTCTTGTCCATCGCTACGTACAGGACCTGGGTGGAACCCGTCGGGAAGTTCGTTCCCGGCTGGTGCGTCTGCGACGTGTAGAGGTCCGTTCCGTCGACGACGTCGATAAACGAGGGCTCGGTCCACGTGACCGTCGCCTGGTCGATTCCCGGAAGGACGTACTCGATGATATCAGCAGGGCAAGGTGTAACGAGCTGTGGTGGCGTAGTATCGGCCGTCTCTGGGGAACGCAAATTTTCATTGTGGGATAGAAGAGTGAGTGGCCCATTACATATAAGATCAGGGCCCTGTTTTATAAGGTTGTTCGTAAAGTTACGCATGACTTTACGAACGACTGGAATATGAAGTGCCCGTAATTATTTGTGCCCATTTTTTTCCTTACGTGTACGACTGTATGACAATATTTCATCTACATTGAGGCAAAAATACACTTTCAACCATTAAAACGTGTGTCAACATGTAAGAATAATAATTACCATCTACAAATTTCAACTTTAGCTATTGAAAATTAACAATGATTAGGAAACCCACTTGGCTTGCCATATTTAAAGTCGTTCGTAAAGTCGCGCGTAACTTTACGGACAGCTTTATGAAACAGGGCCCCAGGGAGACAAGAGTGAGTGGCCCGTTATACATAATATATGGTCGGGGAGATAAGAGTAAGTGGCCCATTACATAATGAGATCAGGAGATAATGGTGAGCGGCCCATTATATAGGTGACAGATATGAGAATAAGTGCCCTATTATGTGTATATGGTCAGGGATTTAAGAGTGAGAGGTTTATAGGGTCAACCTATACGAAACAAAGCATCTGAATACTCCATTAGTCAGGTATGGATGTGACATGACTTAAGGACACAAGTAGAGCTTTTGATAAGGATCGAATTAGGAATTTATCTAAAATGACGTGTCAAATATCTAAAAAATACGAAAAAAGAACAAGAAAAAAACAACTTCCCCCAAATTGAAATAGTTTCTAAAATTATGATTAAGAATGATTAACAACGTTGATTAAATCATATCATCTGCTTTAATAGGTGTGCACATCGTCTTATTCTCAAATAAACATTTCTGAATTAGACAAACAGAGCTGTACTGTATTCAGGTGAAATTATTGCAAATTAATTTTTTTTTTAATCCACTGAGAAGAAAACTTACTCTCCACTTTGACCCTAAACACACACTGTGACGACTCCCCGGCATCGTCGGTGAACACGTAGGTGACTTCCGTCGTTCCGAGCGGAAACGACGCGCCGGGCTCGAAGTCGCTCGTCACCATGACGGTCCCACCGTCGGGATCTACGGCGGTGGGCGGGGTCCACACGGCGATGACACTGGTTGCTCCGTCGGACGCGCCCACGAGCTGGTTACTGGGACAGTTGGAGATGCTCGGGGCAGTATCCGCTGGATGGAGAGAGACAAGAAGTAATAAACTGTGATACGTTTTGGTTTGGAGTTTGTTACGCATCGATATGAGATGTGGTTTGGGTAACATTTAAGCTGAAGAAAAAAAAAGTAGGTAAAAATACTTACGAATAATCTCGATGAGGAATGAACAAGTTGTCTGCAATCCATATTTGTCGACAGCCGTGTACGAGACAGTCGTGTTGCCCAGCGGGAAGTAGTCCCCTATGGAGTGAGTGGACAGTAAGTAGACTTCCCCCGAGCCGTCCGTAGCTGTGGGAACCTTCCAGTGAACCGCCTCCCCGTTGCTGATGACGGTGTCATTCGGGCAAACCAATGATGGCGGCGCTGTGTCTAATAATTGGACAAAAAAAGTGATGTTGATAAACTATTGTAAATTATAAGCTCAGCGCTGGGACAATAAACTGAAAAAGCCGCTCCGTTTATCATCCAGCCCGATGAAATGAATACGTTAAAGTCTAGCAACCAATTGAGAAAATTGTTTTGCAGGACCGTAACATAAAATGAGCATCGAACATTGTTTTCATATCACGATCTTTTCTATATTTCTTTTTTTTTTCACTTGAATGAGTGCATCTTTTAATTCAAAATGAAATATCAGATATGTGAGGTATTGCAAATCTCTAGGGTACAGGGGAAGTTATTTTTTCATTCAAAGTCAAGACAAATCATATCGTTTTGATCTTTGTAGGCACTGCCACGCAAATTAATGCAGGAGTCTTGGAATGAAAGCGTCGTCACGTCTGCATGACAAGTACGACTATGTGGATGTTTCTTTAGGACATCATTAACTCGCCGATGTATGATATGTTTTTGTAGTGAAAATAATGACAGTGACCATAAATTATCACAATTCATTATGCTAATAAGATGGAAACGACGAAACACACGTAACAAGATTCACAAGCCTCTGTATGGCCTACACACAATATTCTTTACTACGATGAGTACAGTTTCCTTGTCTGAAATGAGATTCAAAAGGAATGGCACATGCATCTATTCTTGTGGACAAGAAATATTTCTATAGCGACGTGTGGTGGTTTTGTTATTGCTGTTGTTGTTTTGTTACATCAAATGTAATTTCTAAATTGAAAACTAGTGGGGGGTATGAGGCGATGACATGCCCGCCGCAGCTAGTTTTAATACTTACAGTATGTTATCACAACCAACATCACTGCTTAATAAAACCACGTGGCACCAGAGAAATAAACATAACTTACTGAATTTCGTAACACCATCTATGACTCTTAAACCATTCTCTTTAAATGTTAACTATTTTGCAACCTCTCAAAGTAAATTTAAACCTGGAATAGCCTGTGATACGACATTCCTTTTGTTACAAGTGTTAGCATTTATAACCTTTGTCAGAAGGAAGTAGGCGGAGGAAGAAAATCATGACTAAAAACCCATATGCGAAGAGCTATGCCCTTACCAGAGAAGGAAAATAAAATAAAAGACGAACCTGTAAGTATCTCACAGCTTGGTCCTGCGTAGTCGGCGGGACACGAACAGTTTCCGGACACACACATACCGCCATTCATGCATGCTGGAGTACATTGTGAAGATACTGTGAAAAGAAGGTGATAAAGTTGATTGTCTAATAATTCAGTATGATTATCAACACGTCCTCTGAAAGTACATACGTCATGATGTATGTATATCAAGACAACGATACTTTGTGATTATATAAAAATTATAATGTTGCTTGTTGGTGAAACCAAGAGCAAAATAAGCATCGCATTGTTATATCATATGTGTATGTGTCTGTGCGTATGAACACTAATGGGAAAGTAGTAATTTTTATAAAAATCATGTATGTCATAAAAAATTAAATGGCATAAAAAGCGCATGTTTTAGAAGCAAAGCACCAAACAGGTTAGTCATATCATTCTTCATCTAAGACCAGGATGCGATGTGATGTAAAGATTTAAATCCGTTATATATATATATATATATATATATATATATATATATATATATATGTACACATACATTGTATATATTATTGTTTCATAAAGTTAAACTTTCTCAGCAATCATGTGTATACAAATGCACACACACACAAGTATACATACATAATGCATTGATTCGAGTTAATATCTCTTCACCATTAATTTTACTTACTGGTTTGTCCAGTAACCGAACTAAACATCTCGCAATATCTCACAGAACCTAGATTACCTCATGGCGCCTGCAATACATCGTTAGACAGTCTGAGGAAAGTGTTCTGGACATGTTATAGTCTCTCATAAATAATTGACAACCACAATGTATAGACGATGTCTTCATCCTGATTAGTCTACTGGTATTCCTTGTCTCATACCTCAGCTTTTCTTACAGCAAAAGCAACACATCGTTCATGATTGATTATTACAAAGTGATTACAACCATGCTCGAATTGTCAATGGTTACACTTCATTTTCCTCCGTCATAGATCAAAGACTGCCACTTACCCAATACGAGATTTGACACCAGGCACAGGAGTGGAAGCAGAAAGATAACGGAAGAGCTTGCAGGAAATGAAACTGTCTTTACTCCTTGCTTCATCATAATTCTAGTCCTCCTGCGGGGTTAGAATCTTGAATAAAAAACTATATATATCATGTGAAGCCAAACATAGCAGGCAAAGATTCCATGGACAGCCAGAAATGGTCAGAAATGCCAACTAGATTAGCAGAAACAGCGTAATAGGTACTGCCATGCTCCTGAGGTCGTACTGAGGAAGAAATAACAAGACAATACAAGTGAGATTCGTATGTGAAGTGTACAATACGCACTTTCTGTGCAGCCTCCAGCGTATTACCTCTCGGAAGGCCGCACCCAAAATATGTGGTGAGGACATGACAATAGACGAGATCCGCCGCGGGTAACCGAACCTTTTGTATCATTACGTAACATCTTCAGTAGGCCTATTCTTGGTCTTGGACTATTCACACACACTCGGAAAATGTCTTCCAACAAAAGAGTAGTCTCGCAATCGCAAACTTACTTATTTTTCTTCTTAGTTACTTCAATTCTTTTAACTGGTGTTGCGGGTCGGATTTCAATACTGTATTATTTCTATTTCCATTACTTTCATTGTTTTTGTTATTAGTTCTATAATGATGATAAAAATGATGATGATGATGATAATAATAATAATAATGATGATAATGGTGATAATGATAATAATAATAATAACAATAATAATAATAATAATAATGCTAATAATAATGAAAAACTCATATCAATATCATTATTATCATTGTTATTATTATTATTATTACTACTACCCTTACTACTGCTTTCATTTCTATTCTTATGATTATTATCGGAATACCGATGGTACAACTAACTCATACTATTAACGATACTTTTATTATCTTTATCATTTTTCTTTTTCTAATGATATTTTGATCGCAATCGTTGATTGTAGTAACTTAGTTGTAGTGGTAGAAATGATGTGCAATCATCACTGTACCACAGTTATAGTACATCAAATGCGCTTTAAATGCGATAAAACTATACACAGTCATGATGAATATTTCATCCTTTTCAGGATCTTATGAGAGATACACTTGTATATGAATATTATGACATCACTGGAGATATACAAATACTATAATGAATAATTATATACACAGACATAG